>NC_056729.1:269300933-269315933 GCF_019279795.1 Protopterus annectens | reverse complement strand
CTTCAATCAATACAAATAACTTGATCTACTTCATTAGTAAAATAAAGACTTACTGTTGCAGAAGTTCAGTTATTTCTACTGTTTCATATTACATGATGGTATTTCCAATATATTTTCATAATGATACATTTAGAAGAAACATAGAAAATACTTTATCTATAAATATCAGGGCAGATGCTATTGTTCTTGCTTTTCCATATGATACAACTCCCAACGTTAGAAGTGTTCTATAAAAACAAGGGCAGAGGGTAAGCTGCCCATGCTTCTCAACCTCTGAGCATTAAAAATCATAGCACTGGCCTTTAAAAATCATAGTAGAGAGTCAGAAAGAGGAGCACTTTTTTATTTTTCACAATCAAAAGTCTTTATTTACTAGACCCTATATAGTTGATGATAGAGAATCGTTGTATAGGCTTAGTTAATTTGTTTATTTATGTATGTATCCATAAACAGGCCTAAAGTTATAAAAAACATCAGTTAATCTAGGAGGACAGAGGCAAAATCTGAAAGTCAGAATGATAGTGCTATGCCTAAGTCATAGAACATGATAGGTATGAAACTACCCCTTTCATGTTTTCGTTTGTTATAATGCCAAGAGCCATACCTAGGGCATCTGGTGCCTTAGGTGGTCCTCAAATTATCATGTCCTTCAAACCAATGTTTTTTTTCAGTAATTTATTTTCATATTGCATGCCCACTGTTTGCAGAGCTGAGGATGCAAGCAATTCTGTCATTGTTCTAAACTGCTGTGCTCCATCCTTGTCTGAAAACTTTATCTGGGCTTTATTTGGCACGATTGCCATAGAGCTTCAGTAACTTCATCAAAATTAGTAATAATGCAATTTGTCCAGAAAAGAACAGCCGGCTCAGTAGTCTATATAGAAATGCCAAATGGTGAAACATAGAAATAGATAGATACAAGTTTGCTAACAGAGCCCTTCTATAAGGGAACATTTGAAAGAAGCTCACCGCAGGTAACATTTTTCTGAGGCTGGTGTGTCTTACTAATTCCAGATGTCATACGATGTTGCTAATCCAAGTTGGTGTTATCCTGAGAAACATTTCTTGAAGGCCTTATTCCAGAGCTTTGGATGTAAAGATCGCAGCTTAATTTAGAATATGTGGCAACCTTGTCAGCAATAAATTGCCCTGAGTTAATGGTGTTTCCTAAAGAAGTGGAACACTGATCAGCTTCAGTTTGGTTGATTGGATTGATTGATTGATTGATTGATTGACTGATTGATTGATTTTTGTTTGTTTGTTTTTGTCCAGGATAGTCTAACTGGGCAGGAAAAGTCACTTTCCAGCAAAGGCTGGGAGAGAAAAGCTCCATTGAGGATAAAAACCTCTGTAGTAATGGTGTACTACATACAATTCTAGGGAAAAAACTACAATAAAAATAGAGACAACATACGACAATGACCTAACACATAGGGTTTTAATGAAACACTACATTAAGAATACAAACAACATACAGTAATGGTATAAAATGCAAGATTCTGACAAAGCTTGGTTTTAATATAGAGATAATTGAGAGTGGTTTACAGTTTATCCACCATTAAAATAGTGTAACTTTATGTTACAAAATTGAAGAAAAGGATGCAAATTTGGAGAAACAGGAAGAAACAGTGGGAAAGTGTGAAGAGAGTTTGGGTGGAGATCAGAAGGAAAAGTTGTAATTTTGAGAAAATGGAGGAAAAGTGAGAAATGTGTGGAGAAATGGGAGTGAGATAGTACAGCTGTGTAGGTGATTTGTGGTATGTGTGTAATGTGTGTATACGCCAGGTGTCTTATTGTCACGGTAGTGACCTGAAGGTTCAATAGATAACACTTAAACTCCTTCAAGTAGGAGAAAAGTACTGCTGTTTCTTGTAAGACATTACAAACAGCTTGGTGTTGGTCAGCTGACATAGAGACAATAGCTGATACTTCTCACAGCTTATGATTTGCTTGTCTCTTTGTATTCCTGTCAGAAATTGTTTTCAGAAGCACCTCTTCCTGTTCTGCCTTAGGTTAGGTACACATACTCAATTCTAGTGAGCAATCCAAGAATTTGTGATTTGTCTTGCAAGCAAAATGGTGTTTTGCAGTAAAAGTAGGAATCTGTTAATGCTGTATTGACAAAAGATTCCTATCTGTATTAAATTCAAAGCCTGTATCATAGAGTGTGCAGTCTTGTGTCACAGTGCTTTTCCTCGGGAGGCATTTCTTGCAACAGACCTTCCTTCAGAGACTGTGTGTGTGTGTGTGTGTGTGTGTGTGTGTGTGTGTGTGTGTGTGTGTGTGTGTGTGTGTGTGTGTGTGTGTGTGTGTGTGTGTGAGTGTGTGTGTGTGTGTGTGTTTATGTACATATCAGACACGTCACATAGTCAGAATCCCTAATGCCTCACAGCAAGACATTCTCCAGTTAGATTCTTTGCTAGGATCTTTTTATATGATGTGTGTGCCTATCCTTACTGCATCTACATGGGTTTCCTCTTAGTGCTACAGTTTCCTTCCATTTCCCAAAGACATGCAATAGGTCAGAGACATGCAACATGTGGCCAAGAAAGCTCAGTTTGCAGCCTTCTTTTTTATGTTGCCCACCTATTTACTGCATGTGGACTGCAGGTCATGTGTTTCTTAAAGGCTTGAGTGCTTCCTTAAAAAAAAATCATGTTACCGGTCTCTTCCATTCAACCACCTCCATTTTATATTATTTTACGAGTAAAAACAAACAGTGAATACAAAGAGGCTTATATAATATAGTGAGTTCCAAGTCACTTAACTCATTTGTGTGGAACATGTTGCAGACTACTGAACCTTTGTGCACAATCTGTAACGTAGCTGCATGACAGTGATAGAGAGTAGCGAGACAGAAGAGTTCAAACAAGTCTATTGCTGCAAGTTGTATTACTGAAAAAAACATAATTATTTTGGGGGAAAGGTGTGGTCTACAAGTAATAGAACACTATTTTTTCTGGCTAACTTAGAAGTTCTCCTGAAGAATGATGCCTTTTTTGTCCCTTTGTGAGTTTTGGCATTTTTTATTGTGGTTCTGCTGGAGGAGCTGCAAGAAGAAGCTCATTTTAAAGGTAAGTGGCAGTAGATTTTTGTCAGGTACCTAGATAGATGTCAGCAGTCATTTGTATGTCTCACGGTTATAGACTGTGTGTATGTGTGTGCGTGGTTTGTGTGTGTAGGGGCATGATTGACACTGTATCAGTCTGTATGTGTCTTTGTGACTGTATTGTGTGTGTGTGTGTGTGTGTGTGTGTGTGTGTGTGTGTGTGTGTGTGTGTGTGTGTGTGTGTGTGTGTGTGTGTGTGTGTGTGTGTGCGTGTGTGTGTGTGTGTGTGTGAATGATTAAGACAATATCAATGTGTCTATGTGGCTGTAATATGTATGTGTGTGTGTGTGCGTGCGTGCGTGTGTGTGTGTGGGGGGGGCTGTGTTGCTGTAATGTGTGTGTGTGTGTGTGTGTGTGTGTGTGTGTGTGTGTGTGAGGGGCTGTGTGGCTGTAATGTGTGTGTGTGTGTGTGGGGGTCTGTGTGACTATAATTTGTGTGTGTGTGTGTGTGTGTGTGTGTGTGTGTGTGTGTGTGTGTGTGTGTGTGTGTGTGTGTGTACGTGCCTGTGTGTACCTTTGCAACATTGTTGCATGTTTTGGTAGATGGAGCACCATCATAGTTATTCTAACTCTGGTAGATGTTCCATTCAAAAATATGCAAATAAATTGCTAATAAAGTTTTGCTCCATGTGGATCTTACATGTTTGTGAATTGGTTATAAGCTCAACACACTACTACAGCACAACAGTACAGCACTATTAGCGCTACAGAGTTAACTTTTCTGAATACCACTCCATAATGACATTTTAAAATAACATTTGCATACAGATTACTATCTGACTTACATTTCAAACCACTTATATTCAGGTTACATTACTCCAAACATTTATAGTTTAATAACTACTTTAGTTGCGTTTTTTACATGAATGTTATTTATAAAAATCAATGCATTCTCTGACTGTCTTTTTTGTAGTAGGTTTTAAAGTAAAGGGGGTAGGAAATGCTTTCATGAATGGGGGTGCCAGTTGGGTGGAGAAATGTTATTTAAGAATTTTGTTGGGGGGGACATGCTGTCATTCATCATTCATATTTTTTGCAATGGCCTGTGCATTGGTAAGAAAGTTTGGAAATATTTTGTTGGTAATTATGATTGTAATGGCCTGTCAGAAGCTTTTTGGTTAATTGAGTAGAATAATTTGCAGAAGGCGTAGGTAGGTAAGTAACTTGAGCTTTATTAGTGATTATTGTGGTGCCTTTTGGAAGTCTTTTTACTTTGATTATTTATGTCCCTTTTTCAGACTAGCTATGCGTTGTCTCTCTTGTTACTTTGTGCTTTTACACTGATTGTTAACCATTTTCTACATTGAAGACTCAGTGCTTTTCTAGGTTTGCAAAGGGTAAAGCTTATCTTACATGGTTATTAGTTCTGCTCCCCATGAAGATTCACTGGCTTCAGAAATGTTATGAGTTAGTTTGAGTTTGTATGGTACTTTTCTTATTTTAAATTTCCAAACATAACAATTTGACAATGGTGACTTATTGTGAGTGGAAGAATTTGTTGGGCTGATAATTTATCAGATATGTTTGTGATAATCACAAGTATAGGTTCATAGATTCAAAGACTGTTACTAGGCTAGCAACCCGGGGGGGGGGGGGTTCTAAGCCTAGCTAAGTTTTCCTGAAAGAATAATGATGTTCTGTATCCAAACAGGACATTGGAGGCCAGGCATTTATAAGCTACCTCAGTCCATAAGGGACATGGGTGCCAGGCCCCTTGTAAATTTCCTATTCCCCATCCGCTGGTCTAGGTTGCGCTATGTTGTACTTTTGTCTGTCATATTATTTTGATCTGGTACTTTATCCCACAAATGGGCTAAAGTTGTTTCTTGCTAAATCCCTGTTAATTTGCTGTGCTGTCTAGCTTTTCAAGTCAATGTTTAAGAATTTGATTATTACTGATTTATGCCATTTGGTTTTGAATATTATATAATTAAAGGTCTCTTGTATTAGGTTAGTGAAAGATGGGGGTTGGATATATACTGCAGCAATGAGTAGCTCTTTATTACTGCTAAGTGTCCCTTCTATTGTTGTCCAATCAGAACTACAATCACAAATAGCATAATTCAAGGCTAGTGGTTTAGTGTTGGCTTCTTCGTCAGCTAATACTAACTGTCTTACCTGGCTAATTGTTTGAGAAGATGTGATAGTTCTTAGTAATACAGGGAGGCATTCAGCACTCTGCCTTTAACCCAGATTCACTTAAAGATATACTGCAGTTACAGGTGGATAGCAACACTTTCAGACAGGGAACAAAGCACAAGAAAGTGCAGCAAGACCATGTGGAGTGAGGATATTCCAACCCTTATGCTGTAATTGATGGTGGTGCTGCGGTAGCATTGTCACCTCACAGTAAGACGCTGACCGGTACGACTCTCAGCTAGAGCGTCTTCTGCATGGAGACATGCGTGAATGGGTGTATCTTCATTGAAGGTTGTGTGGTAGGGCTGGCAACTCAGCATGTACAAATCAACTGCCAATCATTAGCGGACCGGAGTTCTGCTGTGGCGACCCCTAACCGGGAAAAGCCGAAAGACATAACATGCTGTAACTGATGCACAGAAGACAATCTGTGGTGCTGAAGGACAGTATAGGAAAAACAATGAGTCTCCAGTGCTGTGTACAAAGTAGTTCAGCTGGGATAAGTGTGACCACTATAGATTTGAAGTGAAACTTTTTTGTATGTTTTAATGTTTTGCTTTATCCAAAAGATATTTTACACCAAATCATTTTATATTTGGTATCATCCTTACTACAGCCTTTTAAAAATGACTTTTAATATTCAGAAAGGAATGCCTTAGCAGCAGTAGCAAGACCTTGTTTATCTGCTAGTGAGTGAGTGTGTGGAATTTTGTGACCTTGCTGTCAGGTGAAACGTCCGGGAGAAGAGGAACCAATCACCAATAACTAAGCACACCACAGGTAGGTAGACCACAATAAATGGCTTTTCCTTACTCTGAGCAGCATCTTACCCTCACCTAGAATGATACCACAGTATAAAGACAAAATGATCGATTTTTACAATTGGCTAAAATTTTGGTGTCATTCAAAGGGGATCCAGTGTCTGTCAGCCTGGGATGACATGCTCGACAAGCCACGTTGCTTCGCTAGGGACGGCTTGCACCTGTCACCCCTGGGTTTTCGAATATTGGCAAAGGCTCTTGCCACCCACATAGTGCCTTTTTTAGGCAAGGCTCAAAAGTCAAACCCACCTCCATAGACAGCACAAGGAACAAGAAACTAAGGGTAATGCTGCTAAACGCCAGAAGTCTTAACCTCAAGATGCATGCACTCGAAGCTCTCCTCAGTATGGAGAACATCGATATCTGTGCAGTGACAGAAACCTGGTTCAAGGCTTCAGAGAGCACCCCAGCACTACCAGGTTATACCTCATATCATGCGTTTCGGCCCCAAAACCCAGACCGAACCACAAAAGGAGGGGGAGTTTCCATATTTATCAAGGATATCCACACCTCCAGGTTAGTGGCATTGCACGAAGTATCGGAGACCATCCATGTGCAACTGACAGTGGGCAGGACTGCTTTTCAGTTTATAGCATCCTACAGACCACCCTCTCAAAGTCAGGAATCCCACTCAGCTTTCCTGAAAACATTGGAGAACATGAAGATCTCTCCGAACACCATTATATTGGGCGACTTCAACTACCCAAACATAGACTGGGAGCATTACTCAAGCCCCAGCACCTTAGCCCAAAGGTTCCTGGAATTTATAAACTCAAATGCTATGGAACAACTAGTCACCACTCCCACAAGAGAGGAAAATATACTAGACCTGATCATTACCAACATGGGGACTCTGTGCTCCATACCAGAAGTATATCCCTCATTGGTAAGATCAGAACATAAATTAATTTCACTGGATATCCACATCCTGACCCCACCCTCAGCCCAGAAAACCACAGTGAAAAACTTCTCAAAAGCGAACTTCACACTTCTCAAAACCGAAGTGGAATCCTTCAAGGCCCCAGGGCCAGTGGAAACTATGGCCCAAACTGCAGAATCCTATATAAACGTATTCTACGGACATCTCCAGGAATGCATGGATCATGCTATCCCAAACAAAATCAAGACCCAATCATCCAAAGGCAGGCGTCCAGTCTGGTGGACCCCAGCCATAAATAAACTGTACAACAGAAGGAGGAAGCTACTACATGATAGAGCAAAATCCCTAAAAGGGAAGGCATCTCTGATCAGTACTAGCAAAAAATTACGATCCCTCATAAAATCCTCCAAGGCCAGCTTCGAGAGAAAAATTGCACAGGACACTAAAGACAATCATAAGGCTTTTTTCAGTTATGTTAGGAACCTGGGATGCAACTCCCAGACTTGTTCTGAGTTGATTCTAAACGACAAAAAATACACTGAACCCACAGACATCACCAATATCCTGGCAGACAGGTTCAGTGCAAACGTCTCCCCCCCCTCCCCCCCAAAAGACCAAGTATCTATCCTGGCAGAGTGCAGCCTCCCAAACATCTCTGATGCTCAGGTGAAGGCCGCCCTCTCCAAAGCAAAAAACACTGCTTCCATGGGACCAGATGGCATTCTGGGTTGCGTCCTACATGAACTCCAAGAAGAACTAATCCCTCAAGTAAAACTGCTGTTACAATCTCAGCCTCACTACAGGATATGTGCCCAAAGAATGGCGTACAGCAACAGTGGTCCCACTCCACAAAGGTGGCGCCTCTGCGGACCCTGGAAACTATCGCCCCATAAGCCTGACTAGCCTAGTCTGCAAGGCTATGGAGAGGATCATCATGGAACTCATAAACAAAGACATTGGGGACCTACAGACACTAGATCCTACCCAATTTGGCTTTGTCAAGGGCAGATCCTGCCTTTTGAACCTGGTCAACTTCTTCGAAACAGTCACCAAGGCCATAGATGAAGGGAAGGTAGTCCACACAGCCTATCTGGACCTCGCAAAGGCATTTGACACAATACCCCACTTGGGCATCATAGATAAGCTATCCAGCCTAAATATAAACCCCTATGTCACAAGATGGGTCGCAAACTGGCTCAAAGACAGAACCCACAGAGTCAGAGTTGCTGGAGCCATGTCAGACTCGAAATTGGTCACAAGTGGCATCCCACAAGGTTCTGTCCTGGGACCTCTCTTGTTCGGTATTTACTTTTCTGAGGTACAGGCCAACATGGGAGGACTATGGCTCACCACGTTCGCAGATGACTGCAAACTGGGCGCCATAATCGACTCTCCAGCTGACACAAACATCCTTCAAAAAGGTCTCGCAGAGATGGATAACTGGTGCCAGAGCCATGGTCTAAAGCTAAATGCCAAAAAGTGTATAGTCATACCCTTTGGCAAAAACAATGTGCCCACAAATTACCACATAGGTTGTAACCCATTAAGTACAGAGAAAGTAATTAGGGATCTGGGGACCCAAGTTGATAGCAATCTCTCCTTTAACAACCACATTGCCAAAGTGGTTAGAAAGACCTTCTACATAGCCCACCTCATCATGACAGGATTCACATCTAGATCAAGAGAGGTAATCGTGCCCCTTTATTCATCCCTCATCAGGCCCATCATAGAATACAATGCCCCTTTTGGGATGTACCTTACCCGACACCTGCAGCAATTAGAAAGACCCCAAAAGTACCTCACCAGGAGGATCAAGGGACTCAAACAGATGCCATATGCTGCTCGGTTAAAAAAACTCCAGCTCTACTCAGTTGCATGCTGCCTACTTCGAGGTGATCTATGCCTGACATATAAAGCTATGTCCAACCCAGAATTAATGGACATGCTCCACCTCAGTAAATCTAGATCCCTTAGAGCCACGCGCTCGAGGGACTTGAACCTCAGCACAGAAATAAATAGAACATGCTGGAGGGATAGATTCATAACCCAGAGGCTCCCTTCACTCTGGAATAGAATTCCAATTCATGTTAGGCAGAGCACCTCACTGACTCTCTTCAAGAAGAATCTTGATGAGTGGCTGGGGGATCGTAGGTTTGTCCCGGGGATTACTTCCATGTCACTATTAGACAGAGGCACAGTAAACTAAACTTTAAAAAGGGCACAGTATACTCAAATCAAGGGGTGGCGTAAGCCAAACACAATTGGGCTAGACTTATAAATGCCCCAGGGCAGATAGCCTAGTATGAACCTATGAACCTATGAGCCTAAGCAGCTGCTGGCAGAGAAAATCTTTCAGGGCTCCTACCACCCTCTGTGTGGGTGGGGGGGGCAAGTGTGCTGTCACTTCTAGGGTACATTTTCAGTCTTACCAGCGATTACAGCTCTTATTTCCACCTTTGTGTCTGCCAAAATGCAATAAGGGCAGACTAGAAATATTTTAGTACACTGTCCAGCAAATTAGACACAGTGGGTTGTGGTTAGGAATGACAAGAAATATGTATTGCCTGAAAGCGTTTCTATACTTCCATGTTATAAGAGCAGTGTATAGCAAGAAATGTCAGTCATATGATTGTAAGAATAGAAGCTGCTTTCTGTGATATTCACAGATTCCTGATATAATTTTGCTGCAGTAGGAGTTTGGGGGTTCATAACAAATGTTTAGGAAATCTATTATGGCAATTTTACCAGGACAGAGGGAGAGCAGCCCACCACAATCCCTAAAGTTGGACAACAAAGCTCTGGTAGAAGAAATACAATCTTCTCTGAACTTATAGACCTCATTAGTAAACCATTATAGGAGAAAAAGAGGTAACACTTTTAAAGGCATCCTCCTTTATACAAAGAAGGGACTGCTGGTAGCATTGACACTTGAAAAACAAAGCATTTGGACTTCATTTTGCATCCAGTGAAGTACATTTAAACTACATTTAAAATACTGCACTTGTCTTACCATTTAAATTAGTTTTTGTGTATGCCTCTTGTTGTGTTTGTTCTGTATATGAAGTTAAGGCTATTAACTGAATGTATCTTTATAGCTGCAGTGCTATATAGTATAGCATTTTCTAGGGGTTTCTGTGCCCTGCCTAGTGTTTGAATAATTTCTGAGTGGATTCTCATTTTATTGCATTTTTACTATCTCTTTCTTCTGAATCGGAAGCTACAGCTATAAATTGATTTGGGTTTGATAATATCCATTGTTATTTTTCTGAGCTCTTAAGTGGATTATTAACATTACTCAGCTAATTCTGTGATGTAGTAACTTTTCAAACTTGAAGCAAAAAGCTAGCTTTGGCCAGTTGTATGAGGTTTAACTAAAGCTTGGGGTAATTAATCCACCCTCCCAAGTATTTTACATTACACAAGTAGTCAGCCTTCTTAGTCTTGAGACTGATGGAAGCTTGGAAGCTTGAAAACAATGCATCTAAACTGGATTTCACAACCAATAAAGTACATTTAAACTACATTTAAATATTGCACTTATTTTACCATTTAAATCAGCTTTATGAGTTTCCTGTTGTGTTTGCTATGTATCTGAAGTCAAAGCTATTAAAATGAAGGTATTCTTATAGTTGCAGTGCTTTATAGTATAGTATAGTGTAGTATAGTATAGTATAGTATAGTATAGTATAGTATTTTCAAGTGGTTTCTGTGGTCTGTCTAGATGTTTAGCTCATTTCTGAGTGAGCTGTCAGTTCATTGCATTTTTACTATCCCTTTTCTAAATTATTCCCACCCATGCATCTTTTCCTGTTGTACTTTTAATTTAAACTCAGAGGCTTTTGAGATGCCCAACTCTACTGTATACCTGCCCGTAGAAGCTCCAGCCAGTCTTATCTTCTCTGGGTTATCTTACTGGATACGGACAGATGAAACTGGGAAGGCTTTCCCCTTAGACTGTTACTGTACGTTGAAATTGCTTAAAGTATGTGTGTGTGTGTGTGTGTGTGTGTGTGTGTGTGTGTGTGTGTGTGTGTGTGTGTGTGTGTGTGTGTGTGTGTGTGTGCGTGCGTGTGTGCGTGTGTGCGTGTGTGTGTGTGTGTGTGTGTGTGCTCCTCATTGCTGACTAATCCCCCTTTGAATTGCCTTGTAACCATTTGTAGATAGTTGTTAATTTGTTTCTGGCACTTATTCACTTGGCTAACTAAAGTGTGTCTTATACTAAAAAGACTTGGATTATGGGACTTTCAAGATGGCTGCACATTGAGTAGCAGTTTAATTCTAGCTGTTCCAGTGAAAAAACAGAAACTTAGCAGAGAAAGACAGTGGATTTATATTTCTGGGTAAATTTCAGTAACTGGCTAGTAAGTGCACTGCCTGGATGTCAGGAAAAAATAAATAGAAAGGACCTGAAAGCAAATCAGCTACGAAAGGTGAGTAAAAAACACTGACTGGGAAAAGTACTGCAGCTGTTTAGCAAAAAGCAGTGCAAGCTCTAAACATGACTTTGACTAACCTACAGAAAGGTATAAGACAAATGCACACAAACCTGATTAAAATAAACAAAGCAGTGATTGAGTATATCAACTCAAACAACAAAAGGCTGGAAAAATGGAATAAGCTTTAAACAGATATTCAGACAAGGTGATAAAACTGCAGAAATCAGAGGTTGAAATGAAGAAAAGGCTGGTTGAATATGAGACTGCTCAAGAAGAGATGTTTCAAAAGATAATAGAATTAGAGGACAGAACATATAGGGAAAACCTGAGATTTTCTGCTGTACCAGAAAAGCTTGAAGGAACACTGAAGGAACAGACTTTATTAATTTTATGAAAGCACAAATAAGTAACTGGATAGCAAGATTTGTTAATTGAAAGGGCACATCTTGTGTATGCCCCAAAACTGGCTATGAGAAAGCAACCTAGACCTTTAATAGTAAAGATGCAATCCTACCAGCAGAAGGAGTTGATTCTGACAAAACTTTGGCAGAAAAACAAAGTACTAAAATTGGAAGACAGCAGAGTGTTTGTGGAGAATGATTACTCATTGTACAGGCAGAAGAGGAGTAAATTGATTTCACTATTCAGGGAATGTCGAGAAGAAGGCATCAGATTCAAACTGCTGTACCCAGCTTTCTGCCAAATATTCTTCTCTGGAGGGACAAAATTATTTTTGGGTAAAGTACATGCTAAGGAGGAAATACAAAAGTTTGTCCAACAAAAAGTGAGCTGTGAAACAGAAGGAGATTTGTCTTCTTGTTCTTCTGGTAATAAAGAAAACAGAGAGACTGTTTCAGTGAAATCTTTTCCAATGTTACAACAGAAAATACTTGAGAAAAGGAAAAAAGCACAATAATTAACTGGAAGAATTCGAAAGTAGGTTGGAAATGAAGCAGAGACAGGATTTGGGAGACAGAAATGAACAGGAATAAAACCAGTAACTCAGAAATTGACAAATGTGGGATTAAAAAGCAATAATTATATTTGTGAAACAACACAGAACAAGAAATTCTGGAAATATTGGACTCTTTTGGACTTTGTTAAATTTGTGGGGGACTCTAAAGCATATGCCCCACTTCATGTCATTAATGTTCAGAAAAATATTTAAGAGAAGGGAAGAGGAGGGACAAAGTAAACTGTAAGTAAAACAAATTATTTCCTTAATGGTACTATTTTTATAGTGCATGATTTTCTTTGCATGCTATAAATTAATGTTTTCTCATTTATTTTTAAGTGTAATGCGGATACTAATGTAAACAGGTGTTCCTGTTTTTTCTTTCTCCCTCCTTCACTTTCTCTTTGTTAAGTATTAAGAAATGTATGTACTGCAATGTAAAAAAGAGAGAGAGAACAAAAGTATGGTTAAAAGAGATTGACAAAATAAATATTAGTGTGTTTTTCTCATGTTTTGCATAGGGGAATGACTGGATTAAGGTCCTTAGCTTGATCTAGTAGCAATTTTAAGAGAAAACAAGAAAATAAAAAAGAATACTGAATACTATAATGCTTTTTTTCTAGCAAATAAATATGTGCTTAGTAGCAATTTTGTATCTGACCCTTATGTCTCCAGCAGACAATCTGATAAAGAGAAATGGCAGGGAGATAATGTTCTTTGAAAGCATTCAAGTGTTTACTCAGCTGGCAGAGATATAAAGATAAGACAAAACCAGTCAGCATTTAGTTGAAGTACAGGCTGTACCATGTGTCTTAGTGTGGATAACCTTTCTTTTAAGTTAACTCAGGTATGTCAGTGTAGTTGTCAGTTTGGAACATTTGTTCATATTAGGAGAGTAAAACTTCAGTATTTGAAGATGTGCATATTTTTGTGCTATTATTATGTTAATGGGTTTTAGGGGGAACTGGGGGTGTTTGCTTTTTGCTTGAGAGCTTTCGATAAAACAAAAAGTTTTGTAAGATGTGACATATACTGAAATGGATATGATAAAAAAACAACTATATATATAAGATTAACCTGACAAACAGTGTATGCATGTAACACAAAAGCTGGAACTAGACATTTATCAAAAAAGCTGTTATACATAAAAGGTGAGAATAATAACTTTCTAATACAAAGATGCTTTCTGTAATGTCTTTACCTGTCAATGGAATCAGATACATACAAAAATAGTAGTAAACTATATTAAAAATGTAGAGTGCAAATAGCTGTGCTACAGGAGAGATACTTGGAAAGAAATTACTATGTGAATTTGATAAAGAAGGGTTTTCAGGATGGTAATTCAGTGGAATACCTGGGACAAAGGAAAAGAGGAGCACTTACATTAATTGCAAGAGGAGCTTCAATAGTGATAGAAGAAGATAAAAATAATAATAATGGTAGATTTGTAATACAAACAGGCTACTGGAAAGGGAGGGAATTACAGTGGCATATTTTTTATATTCCATCTAAAACTACTATAATTGAGCTTAAGAAAATTCTGGTTGAAATAATCAGCTTTCAGGAAGGAATATTACTTACAGGTGGGGACTGAAATTTGATTTGCAACAGTGAATATATTCCTGGGTGGGCCCAGAAGGGAAAATATAACAAAAGAGGATAGATTTTTGAAGAAATTTATGAAAATATTTGGCACGGAAGATGAGAATTCAGTACAAGAAGTTTGGAGGGAATTTACATATTATTCCCAAGATACAAAAACTGGGGTAGGCTAGACAGAGTTTACATTTCACAGGAACATGTGTATTTAATTGCAGGTCTTGATACTCACCCAAAAACCATTTCGGATCATGCACCAATAATAACTAAAATAAAAACACAGGGTAATGAGATGTTTGCAGATGACATTGTGATCTGTAGTGAGAGTAGGAATCAGGTTGAGGAGACTCTGGAGAGGTGCAGATATGCTCTAGAGAGCAGAGGAAGGAAGGTCAGCAGGGCTAGGACAGAATATATGTGTGTAAATGAGAGGGAGGGTAGAGTAATGGTGAGGTTGCAGGGAGTAGAGCTGGTAAAGGTGGACGAGTTTAAGTACTTGGGATCAACAGTTCAGAGTAATGGTGAATGTGGAAGAGAGGTGAAGAAGAGAGTACAGGCAGGGTGGAATGGGTGGAGAAGAGTGTCAGGAGTGATTTGTGACAGATGGGTACCAGTAAGAGTGAAAGGGAAGGTCTACAAGAGGGTAGTGAGACCAGCTATGTTATATGGGTTGGAGACAGTGGCATTGACAAAAAGGCAGGAGTCAGAGCTGGATGTAGCAGAGTTAAAGATGTTAAGATTTGCACTCGGTGTGACTAGGATGGATAGGATTAGGAATCAGTATATTAGAGGGTCAGCTCATGTTGGATAGTTTGGAGACAAAGCAAGAGAGACGAGATTGTGTTGGTTTGGACATGTGCTGAGAAGGGATGATGGGTATATTGGGAAAAAGATGCTAAGGATGGAGCTGCCAGGTAAGAGGGAAAGAGGAAGGCCTAAGATAAGGTTTATGGACGTGGTGAGAGAGGACATGCAGGCGGTTGGTGTGACAGAGCAAGATGCAGAGGATAGGAAGAAATGGAAAGAGATGATCCACTGTGGCAACCCCTAACAGGAAAAGC
>NC_056729.1:269198433-269295933 GCF_019279795.1 Protopterus annectens | reverse complement strand
AGGAAAGATAAGGATAGGGTGGGAAAATTATGCAATTAAGAGAAATTGGTGATCTGGGAGTTCTGGATTTATAGATTAGCTTGCAGGCATCAATAGTAGGCAATGTGCTTAGATTGGTGGGTACAAGATATTATGCTGATTGGAAATGGATGGTAAAGAACAGAGAAAGACAGTTACAGAGGAAAGAGGATGTACTGACAGCATTACTGGAGGGTAGGAAGCAACAGTTAAAGACAGAGTGGCTTAGTCAGGCACTGAGGTTATTCAAGAAAAGGTGGGGGAAGGAGGACATGAGATCACGGTATAAGACAATGAACATGACAGGAGGTTTAAAGAAGGGTGAGAAGACAAAAAATACTCTCTGGAGATGCAGAATGAGACAAATGGAGGTAAAGTACTGGTCCCAAGTAACAAAGGGTCAGGACATAAAAAAATGGAAAGAGGTTAGGGAGTGTTATCGCCTCAAAGACTGCCTAAGATGGGAATATGAGACATTAAAAAATAAATGAAATAGAGTGAAAAGGAGGTTAAGAAAGAAGAGCAGATGCTCAAAATATTGCAGGAGATCAAAGATAGACGACAAGAAGGAAAAAACACAGCTGGTTTATTAAGAATAAGGAAGGATTGGATAAGAGGAAAAAATAAAACACTGTCTGGAAATCTGAAGGCACAGTGGGAAATGATATTAGGGGTGCAAAATAGAAGAAAGGAAATGAACAAGGATAATTACACTTCCCAAATATGTAAGCAATGCAAGAAATTTTAAAATGTTTGCATGGAAGTGTTTGTATAAAATATTCTATAAACCAGGCAGATTGGCTGGGTCTATATTATGTGATCGAAGAGACTTTTCTTCCAATGCATAATATTCGAACCCAAAATATCAAAAAGACTAAACTGCGAACGGCCATGTCCTCAAATTTTTATCTAGGGAAAAAATTCACAGGGCCACAAACAAATAACACAAACTTCACAATCCTAATCAAGTGGGGGGCTTCACCCCCACCCCCAACTAAATATACCAACTTCAAGATCGCTCAACATTGGGGAAAAGGGCAAACCACGAGAATGGCCAACTGAATTTTTCCCTAGGAAAAAATTTGCGGACATGGCCATTTGCAGTTTAGTGTTTTCGATTTTTTGGGTTCAAATATTACGTGTTCTAAGAAAATGTTTTTATATCGCGTAATATAGAACCAATTGGCCAGTATGTTCCCTGAGATGTATGGACACCACTGGAGATGTAAGCTAGAAAGACATATTTTGGGAATGTCAGAAGTTAGACAGATATAAGTGAGACATGGAAGATATACTATACAGGCTAATGGGAGAACAAAATGTCCTATATCTAAAGCTATGGTTATTATGATATGAAGGTAAGATAACAAATAAGTATACAGTGATAACTGGCAAGTTAATGACAGTAGGTAGGAAGGTAATTACAAGGAAATGGAAAAAAGAAGAGGAGTCCAGAGTGGAAGAGATATTACAAATGATGAAGAGTTTTGAGTTAATTGAAAGACCTGGAAAAGATGAGGAGATATTGTGGGGGCATTTACAGTAGTGGGAAAATTGGCAGAAGAAGATTTGAATAGTTAAGATTTTCAAACAAGGGTATCACAATGGGACAAGTAAGGATAAAGAATGATAGGGAACATAAAATATAAGTTACAAAAGACAGGTTGGGTTAACAAAGGGCATGCCCAATTATATAGGGAGGGGTTGTAAATAGTTATAGAGCGCTGTTTTTCTAGTTTGCCTATTCTTTTTTCCATTATTATTTCTTTGCTCTTTGTTTGTTTGTTTGATTTAACTGCACAAGTTATGAGCTTTCTTTTATGTCATTTAACTGCTTTGAGGGATTGTATGTAGAAGACGATGAAATTGTGCTGATTGAGACAGAATATACAGTCAATAGAGTTGGTCTTAAAAAAGGGTTAGGATATGTTTCACTAACTGGTTAAATAAACAACAGGGGCTATATTTAGTATTATACAGATTTGATCTCATCAGTTTTGTATGATTGATAATTTGTGAGAGACAAATTGTACTATGAAATGTTATGAGACGTGTATTTACTGTAATTATTTACTACATTTTCACTTGACTGTTTGAAATTTAATACAATAAAGATGATATATAGGAAAAAAAGCAGGATGATGCCCTGGATTTCATCCACATCCAAGTCTCCATAGACAAGGTTCTTTACCATGTCCTGGCCAGCTACAGATCACCCTCTATAACACACAAATCTCATAACCTTTACCTAGACCTACTTGAGACACTCACCATCCAACCAAAAGCACCTATTCATGAGAGACTTAACCACATCACATGCACTACCTCCAACTCACAGGCAAAACATATCATGGACTTTATCAATATGAATACCCTGGACCAGATAGTGCGCACTCCAACTACAGAATCAAACATACTGGACTAATATTCACCAACACAGAAAAGCATTGCACCCACACCTGTGTCACGTGCTCATTGGTGAGGCTGGAGAACAAAGCTGTGTCCTTTGAAATAAAAATCAACCCAGAAAACCCAACCAAACCTGTAAGAGTTAGGAACTATTATAAAGCAACATACTTCCTATTAAATAATGGTTTGCCAAAATTCACAGCTCTTTCAAATCCAGAAAACACAACTACCTATGCAGAATTATTCATAGAAACCATGTAAAAACATGTACATGGTTGCACTGATCCTGCTGTACCTACCAGAAGTAAACTCAAATCTAACATCAAGAGCAAACCACACTGGTGGAATCCTTACCTTAACAGGGTATATAGCCATTCCAAGATGGCAGCACCCTGATCAGCAGCTAAATTTCAGGACTCCCAGTGTGAGGAAAAAGAAAATGATAAATAAGGGCCAGTAATTTTACCTGCTTTAGCAAAATTTAGTTGTTGGCTAGTATGTACACTGCCTGGATGCCAACAAAAAAGAAAATTAGAGAGCCTGAAAGAAAACAAACTCGAAAAAGTAAAGAGAAAACACTGAACAGGAAGAATCTTGCAGCTGTTCAGCAAAAAGCAGTTCAAGATCCAGCTTTGGTACAAGAGATGGCTTCCAGTAATATGTAGGAAAAAAGTGTCAAATATGCTCTCAGCTGATTAACATAAATGAAACATTGAAAGACTATATCCACTCAAATAGCAAAAAGCTGAAAAAATGGAAAAAGGGTTGGGGGGTGGCCTAATGGTTAAGGTGTTTGCCTTACAAGCGCAAGGTGTAGGGTTTGAGTCTCACAAGGGATAATTGACTAGGCTTAAAATGGCCCGCAAGGGCAGTTAGCTTAGTACTAATCTATGAATCTATGAATCTAAGCTTTAAACAACTATTCTGATGAACTGATAAAAACTGCAAAAATCAGAGGTCAAAATGAAGAAAAGGCTGGCTGACTATGAGACTGCTTAAGAAGAGATGTTTCAAAAAATGGTAGGGTTAAAGGACAGAGCAGCAGAGAAAGCCTGAGATTTTCTGTTGTACCAGAGAAACTGGAAGGAGAGGACTGTATTAATTTTATGAAACCACAAATATATACCTAGACTGATGGTCCACTGCAGGATTTGTTACCTGAAAGGGCACATAGTGTGTATACTCCAAACCTGGACATGAGAAATCAGCCAAGACCTGTAGGAGTAAAGATGCAATCATTCCAGCAGAAAGAGTTGATTCTAACAAAACTATGACAGAAGGGCAAAATATTAAAAAATTGGAGACAGCAGAATATTTGTGGAAAATTATTATTTTCTGTACACCAGGCAGAAAAGAATCACATTTATCCCAGCAATCAGGGAATGCCTAGAGGCAGGTAGGATTCAAGCTGCTGCATCCAACTGTCTTCGGAATTTTTTTTCCCTGGAGGATCAATGTCATTTTTTGATGCAGAACAGGCTGAGGAGGAAATAAAAATGTTTGTCCAACAAAAGGTGAGCATTCAAACAGAAAGAGGCTCTTCTTCTCATTCTTTTAATAATAAAGTTCGTAGAGGGACTTTGCCAGTGAAACTGTTTCCAAAGTTCCAAAAGAAAATGCTTGAGAGACAGAAAAAAAAACAAGAGTTGACTAAAAGAAATGAGAGTATCTTGGACTTGAACCAGAGTCTGGGGTTGGGAGATGAAGATGAACGGAAAAAGATCAGTAACACTGAAATTAATGAAGAAATATGAGAATGTAAAGCATCAATAACATTTGTGAAATATGGCTTTACAAGAAAAAGATAAAGATTGAATTTTGTTTGACTTTGTTAAATATGTGAGGGACTGACAGGAATGGGCCTCATTTCATGTCATTGATGTTTGGAAGGACACTGAAAGGAAAAAAGAAAGAGAGAAAGAGAAAGTAACTATAAATTAAAAATGTTCTTACAGTATTTGTATAAAGCATTTCATGATATAAATTTCATGTTTTATTGTAAAGCATTTTAGTGATCGTTGTTCATGATGAAGATACTAAATTAAACTTTTTTTTTTTTTAGTTTTAAGAAATATAGGTATTACATTGTAAAATGAGAAGAAAGACTAGACAAAACCACATTTGAGTTGATGGGCTGTAATTGTGGGCTGCTGGGGTGGGGTTGGGGTTGGGTAGTAAAAGTACACTAAATATACTATAATATATGTAGAGCTGAAATGGTTTCCCTTACTTTTGCATAGATGAATGCCTGGATTTATCCACTTGGCTTAATCTAATGAAATTTTTTTGTTAAAGTAAATGGGATACCACAGTGCTATGAAAAGTTTTATTTTAGCAGATAAATCGTCAGTGTTAGTGCATTCTGTTATTATGTTTCCATGGAAACAAACTGACTAAAGGTGAAGGCAATAAATCGAGAGGTCTGAACATTGTTTACTGAGAGAAATATAAAATTAAAAAGTACAAGGGCAAGCAACTCAGTAAAGAATAAAGATGGAAATTATTGGAAGTGAATAAGGGATAGCATAGTTATTGGTAACTAAGTAAATACTTTAATGTATTTACTAGAAAAATTTATAATTTAGTTTTAGCCAGTTCACATTTTCTTAAGGCTAAAAGATAATGTTTTCTGAAAGCATATAAGCTGTTTTTCATATCTGAGAGAGGAATAAAGACAAGACAAGAGAAAACAGCAATTAGTGACATTAAGGAGCACAGGTTGTAACATGCTCTTTATCATGGATAACCTTAGTGTTAGGTTAGTTTAAGTGTGTGCATGCAGCTGTCAGTTTGGGACAACTGTTCCCATCAGGATGGTTAAATTTCATTATTTGAAGATGTACATAGTTTTGTGTGTTTGCTTTAAGTTAATAGTTTCTGGTGGTGTTCTGGGGTGTTTTTTTTTTTTTTTGAGGATTTAATTAAAACAAGAAGTCTTGCAAAATGTGATATAGGATCAAATGGAGATGACATGAAACAACTATTTAAAGGATCAATCATGTAGCACAAAAGCTAGAAATAGAAATTTAGAAAAGCTGTCATATATACTAAGTAGTAATAATAACTTGTTACCATAATGGTTACACTAAAATCATCATTTTGGAATGTGAATGTCCTCACAGGTATAGACAAAAAGGTTGGTTATTGAATTATATTAATAAATGCAAAGTACAAATAGCAGTGCTACAGGTGACACATTTGGAAATAAGTAAGCATGTGAATTTAAAAAAGAAAGGATTTCAGGATGGATATTCAGCAGAATATCAAAGACAAAGGAAAGGTGTAGTGCTTATACTCATTCCTAGAGAAGCTCCAATAATGATAGAAGAGTAAAAAATATAGTAATAGTAGATTTGTGGTAATAAGGGGCTACTGGCAAGGGAAGAAGATTGCTCTGGCACATATTTATATTCCACCTAAAATTGCTATTATTAGGCTTTAAAAGAGTGTTGGGAGAAATAATCAACTTTTAGCAGGGAATATTATTTGTAGGTGGAGACTGGAACTGATTTTGCAACAGTTAAGATGCATCTGGGGGACCTAGAAGGGGAAATATAACAAAAGAGGGTAACATTTCTCATTGGAAAAGGATTATGCTTGCATGTATTTATATTCCACCTAAAACTGCTATTATGGAGCTTAATAAAATGTTGGGTGGGGACTGTAACTTGATTTGCAAGAGTGAAGATGCATCTGGGGGACCTAGAAGGGAAGCTATAACAAAAGAGGGTAGATTTCTGAAGAAATTTATGAAAATGTTTGGTATGGAAGACATGAATTCAGTGGTGGAAACTCACTGAGAATATACATATTATTCCGCATGGTACAATAACTGGGCTAGACTAGACAGAAATTATATTTCACAGGTACATGGGAATTTAATTGAAAGCTTTGAAACATATCTAATAACTATTACAGATCATGTGCCAATAACAGCTAGGATAAAACTGTAGGGTAATGAAGTTCAAATGAGATGCTGGAACTGTTAAAAGAGGGAGACAAATTTAAGGACTGGGTAGTGGAAATTAATTGAGAGTTATTAGGGAAAATAGAAATTTCTTAAGAAGTTATACCTAGTAAATAAAATAAAATGAAAGTGGAGTTTACCAATATGGCATAAACAAAAGAAAAAGAGACATGGTTAAAAAGTAACAAGAATTCTGATCTAACTTCATATAGGTCTATTTCAATTCTAAACCATGATTATAAAGTGTTTATGTCGATAATGATTAATAGAATCGCAAAAGTGATGTCAAAATTGATAGATGTGGTCCAATGTGGTTTTATGGAGGGAAGGCAAACATTTGACAACATTAACAGTGCAATGACGATCAGAGGGAAGCTGAATGTAAGAAAATATTGCTGTTATTGGTGGGTCTTGATGCAAGGAAAGCATTCCAGAGAGAAAGTTGTGATTTTATGAGTTGGGCAAAAGAAGATTTGTATTTCCTGATACAGTAATAAGGTTAATTAGAATGATTATGAGGGATAAAAGGCAAAATTAAAGTGGGAGAGTTCCTCCCTGATAAATTGTGTCTGAACAAAGGAACAAGGCAGGTGCGGCCTCTTTCCCTTTTGTTATTTGCATTATATTTAGAACCACTGGCAAAGAAAATAAGGGACTCAGAAATTCAAGGATGTAATTGGTATGAGGCTCAAGAAAAGTATTATTTTGTACCTGATGGAACCAGAAAACTATATTTCAGTGTTGTGGAATATTCTGAGACAGTTCTTTTTTTTTGGGGGGGGGAGTGATATAAATAACAGGTCATATAGCTGTAAAGTATGTACCCACGCATGAATTGGTCCAGCAATACCCATATTTATGGGTATATGATAAAATGAAGTATTTAAGAAATGGATTAAAAAATATTTGGTTATGGCAGCTAAGAATATGTGGGAAGAGATTAAACAAAAGTAAACATACTGTATGTGGGAGGAGACTAAACAAAAGAATACAAAAACTGAGAAACTGGAAGCTCTTGCCTATGGATATAGATAGCAAGATACAAGTAGCAAAAATGTAGACAGTAATTTAAAAAAAGTTTACTGATTTTATTTGGTAGGGGAAGAGGGCCAGAGTCGAGTGGGATAAGTTTATCTTCCCAACAGAACAATGAGATTTAAGATTACCTGAAATGAAGAGATATTTTATGGCTACAGAGCTAAGGCTGTTATATATAATGAAAGAATAAAGGTACAATTCATAGTGAAAAATGATGATGATGAAGCAGGGGGATAATTCAAGAAATAAGGAAAGGAAGGGGTTTTGGACGGAGATCCTTAAGGAGAATAACAACAGTCATTCAGAATATTATATTCATAAAGTAGCAGAAAGTATACTCAGATCTAAGCCAACATGGGAATGGAGAAAGAAGATTCTGCCGATAGGAATGACTGCAGTTAGGAGTACAGAGATTAGACAAGAGGGGGCTGGAATTTACTGGAGGAAGCTGACAAAAAAAACTAAGTTAGTGGGAACAAATAATCAGAGAAGGAAAGGTAGGGGAAAGAGGCCAAGAAGACATTTGGATTGCAGGCTAGTGATTGCCTTTGTAATGTGTATAGCATGTCATGTAAATGTGTACTGCTGTAGTATCATAATGTAGTTAGGTAGGGGGTTGATTCCTGCATTTTCCAACTGTGTGTGTTTCTCTGGGAGAAACAACATTTTGGGGTTGGGAGGGTGGCCTAATGGTTAAGGTGTTTTCCTTACAAACACAAGGTGCAGTGTTTGAGTCTCACAAGGGATAATTGGCTAAGCTTAAAATGGCTCACAAGGGCAGTTAGCTTAGTACTAATCTATGAACCTATGAACCGTTCCCATCAGGGACTGATATTAGGGTATAGACAAAGAGAAAAGAATAGGGGAATCCTGAATGAATGAACTGCATTGGTTGAGTTTTTTAATTGAATCTAGAATAGAAGCTGCTATTAAAAATGGGATGATTAGTTTGGCATATAAAACATTTCACAATAACTATAGGAATCAAGAAAAGGTAAAAAAAAGATTGGAAAGAGAGATTAGATATGCAATTCACAAAGAAACAATGGAGACATATGTGTGGCTCCCAAATATGCAGCAAAGTCTAGAAGATTTAAGATTTTTGCCTGCAAGTGTTTGCATAAATACTTTTATATCCCAAGCAGACTCCAAAGAATTTTCCCTCAGGTAGATGGCAAATGTTGGAGTTATCATGAGGAAAAAAGTGGTAACTGGAAGCATATGTTTTGGGAGGGAAATGTGTTGGCAGCCTTTAAAAATTCCCTACAGAGTTTAATTCTGCTTGCTGCCAAAAGAACAATTACTGGAAAATGGAAATCAAAGTCTAAACAAACTGCATTTGAAGTAATGAATATTGTAACAGAGGTAAAAGAACTGGAAGTGGAATCTTTACAAAAGGGTAGGAACAAGTTATATAGAATAAAATGGAAATTGGAGAAATACATGCAGAATAATGTTTTGATGGAGGACTGAGGTTTAACGGAAGGCAGGAATTGATCAATTTATGTAATGCTAGATTGATGATAATTGCATAAATGACTATATGTGAATATGTTAACATGTTTTTTTTTTTTTTTTATAAATGTTTGTTTGCCTATGTCTTAAATGATCATTCAATAAAGGTGTTAAAAAACAGGCTATATTACAAAAGAAAAAAGTCATGTTCAAAATCAGAAAGAGCAACTCTCAAAGATACAAGAGCTCTTTGATTCTTAAAGACTTTCCTGCAGATGCTCTAAATAGAGTCCATGGAGGCCAATTGCAAGGTCAGGATAGCCTCCCTTGCTAAGAACAACCACAAGGCCTTCTTCAGCTATGTCAGAAACCTTAAAAGTAACACTCAGCAGTGTGCATAACTCGATGTAAATGGCACAACCTTCACTGACCAGTGTGACATAATGAATGTACTGGCTGATAAATTTAGCTCTTAACTTCACCCCCACGTCCCTCTGGGAAATTCTTTTAGCAAATCCCTCCCCCCAGCTATCAATAGGGAGCAGATCCTGGTGGTGCTCACTAAAGCCAAAAACACTGCTTCAGTGGGCCCCAGCAATATCCCCAGTTGTCTTCTAAATAGCCTAAAACATGACCTAACA
This sequence comes from Protopterus annectens, assembly GCF_019279795.1. NCBI lineage: Eukaryota > Metazoa > Chordata > Ceratodontiformes > Protopteridae > Protopterus > Protopterus annectens. The sequence continues at coordinate 269,286,405 of NC_056729.1, read as the reverse complement.
GCACCACTTGAGGCACTCGTTATAGCCTCAAAACAGGTTATGTGACAGGTGACTGGAAAGCCACAATGGCCACATCAGTCTGACAAGTCTAATATGCTGAGCCATGGAATGAATTATCATTGCAATGATCAACAAGGACATTGTCAGCATACAGACATGGGACCCATCTCAGTTTGGCTTTGATAAGAGAAGATATTGCCTACTCAACCTGATAGATTTCTTCAAGTGGGTCACCAAGGCTATGGATAAGTGAAAAATGATGCATACAACCTACCTTGCCCTGGCTAAGGCATTCAGTAGAATACACAACTCAAGTATTGTTGACAAACTCTCAGGGCTAAGCATAAATCCCTCATAAATCACTGGATTGCTGGCTGGCTCACAGATAAGACCCAAGATGTCAGGATCGGGGATACTACCTCCAACAGGAGACCAGTGACTAATGGATTATAGCAGGGTTCTGTGTTGAGGCCATGCCTGTTTGCCATCTACTTCTTGGAAGTCAAAGCTAATGTGAAAGGCCTTTGGCTCACCAAGTTCATAGATGACTGTAAACTGAGAGCTAACATAGATTCCCCCATGAAACTGGCATCCTATAAAATGGTTTAACACAAACAAATGACTGGTGCCAAAGGCACAGATTAAAACTCAATACAAAGAAATGCATTATAATGCCCACTGGCAAATCATTCATCCAGGTTCCATCAATAAAACCCCCTTAGGAGTTGACCCAGTAGTTAGAGATCTGGGAACATATACAGACAGTATTCTGCCCTTCGACCAGCACATAGGCAAGATAGTAACAAAATCATTTTGTGTTGCCCAACTCATAAACAAGGGTATGGCATCCAGGCCCAAGTAAGCTATAGTATTCTACTCTGCCCTTATCAGTCCCTTCATTCAGTATAATGCTCCCTTTGGTAGGCACCTAACCAGGCACTTGCAACAGTTGGAATGCCCTCAAAGGATCACCAGGAAAATCCAGAGTATGAATGTCCTGTCCTACACAGACCAACTTAAGACCTTCGTTTTGTACTCGCCTACAGATTACTGAGAGGTGATCTATGCCTAACATATAAGGCATCCTCAGATCAATCTCTAATGGATTTCTTCACATCCACAAAACAAACATCACTGGAAACATTGGATCCAAGGACCTGAACTTTGCCTACGACATAAATAGAACATGCTGGAGAGACCAATATATGCCTCAAAGGATCTCTGCACTATGGAATAAACTACCCATCCACATGAAGCATAGTTCATTCCTAACCCTATTCAAATGAAACCTAGATCATTGTATGGAAATCACAAATTCACCCCACAGTCTGTCCCTCATGTCTCTGATGGACAGAGGTCAACAATTAATAAATTAATCCCCAACTAACATACCCTCCACATAACCCTTAACTACCTGCTTACAAACATACCCCACCATATACTGTAGGCATCCAAGGTATTCTGTGACAAAATTGGGATGGGTTGCACAGCTAGGCTTATAAAGACTCTGGTGGTTGTTAGCCTAGTACAAACCTGTGAACCTATGTAAGATGTAGTTAGGCTATCTAACAGTTTACCTTATATTTCTCCATGCTGGTGAGAAACACCTGTCTGCCTGCCTGCCTGCCACATAGGTGTTTTGTCTTTCTGATTACCCTCATCTGGTCAGAAATACTTTCCATCCTTCAGTAGCAATGTGGAAATGAAAATGTAATTCAATAATGAATAAATAATTGTCCCCCCTACCAACTTGGAACACTAGTGAGGAACAACACAGAACAGGGTAAAACAACTCCTAGGGAAATAAATTTGCTTCTGCTTAATTAACACAGAACAACATAACCTAACGAACACAAGACTAGTGGAAATGAGGAAAATAATGACTGCCGTTTCCTTATGTGCTGCTCTTACCCACATAACCGATTATACTACCAGCAGTTGTGTGAGCAGCCTACAGTAAAAAATGCCAGTTGTGTGAGCAGTCTACGGTATAAAATGTCAGTTGTGTGAGCAGCCTGCAGTAAGAAATGTCAGTTGTGTGAGCAGCCAACGGTATAAAATGTCAGTTGTGTGAGCAGCCTACAGTAAAAAATGTCAGTTGTGTGAGCAGCCTAAAGTAAAAAAATGTCAGTTGGGTGAGCAGCCTACAGTAAAAAATGGCAATTGTGTGAGCAGCCTACAGTAAAAAATGTCAGTTGTGTGAGCAGCCTATGGTAAGAAATGTCAGTTGCGTGAGCAGCCTATGGTAAGAAATGTCAGTTGTGTGAGCAGCCTACGGTAAGAAATGTCAGCTGTGTGAGCAGCCTATGATAAGAAATGTCAGTTGCGTGAGCAGCCTACGGTAAGAAATGTCAGTTGTGTGAGCAATCAACGGTATGAAATGTCAGTTGTGTGAGCAGCCTACGGTATGAAATGTCAGTTGTGTGAGCAGCCTACGGTACGAAATGTCAGTTGGGTGAGCAGCTTACAGTAAAAAATGTCAGTTGTGTGAGCAGCCTATGTTATGAAATGTCAGTTGTGTGAGCAGCCTATGGCAAGAAATGTCAGTTGTGTGAGCAGCCTACGGTATGAAATGTCAGTTGTGTGAGCAGCCTACGGTAAGAAATGTCAGTTGTGAGAGCAGCCTATGGTAACAAATGTCAGTTGTGTGAGCAGCCTATGGTAAGAAATGTCAGTTGTGTGAGCAGCCTACGGTAAGAAATGTCAGTTGTGTGAGCAGCCTGTGGTAACAAATGTCAGTTGTGTGAGCAGCCTACAGTAAGAAATGTCAGTTGTGTGAGCAGCCTACAGTAAGGAATGTCAGTTGTGTGAGCAGCCTATTGTAAGAAATGTCAGTTGTGTGAGCAGCCTACAGTATGAAATGTCAGTTGTTTGAGCAGCCTACAGTAAGAAATGTCAGTTGTGTGAGCAGGAGCAGCCTATGGTAAGAAATGTCAGTTGTGTGAGCAGCCTACAGTATGAAATGTCAGTTGTGTCAGCAGCCCTTGGTAAGAAATGTCAGTTGTGTGAGCAGCCTATGGTAAGAAATGTCAGTTGTGTGAGCAGCCTATGGTAAGAAATGTCAGTTGTGTAAGCAGCCTACAGTATGAAATATCAGTTGTGTGAGCAGCCTATAAGAAATGTCAGTTGTGTGAGCAGCCTATGGTAAGAAATGTCAGTTGTGTAAGCAGCCTACAGTATGAAATATCAGTTGTGTGAGCAGCCTATAAGAAATGTCAGTTGTGTGAGCAGCCTATGGTAAGAAATGTCAGTTGTGTGAGCAGCATATGGTAAGAAATGTCAGTTGTGTGAGCAGCCTATGGTAAGAAATGTCAGTTGTGTGAGCAGCCTACGGTATGAAATGTCAGTTGTTTGAGCAGCCTATGGTAAGAAATGTCAGTTGTATGAGCAGCCTACGGTAAGAAATGTCAGTTGTGTGAGCAGCCTATGGTAAGAAAAGTCAGTTGTGTGAGCAGCCGATAGTAAGACATCTCAGTTGTGTGAGCAGCCTACGGTATGAAATGTCAGTTGTGTGAGCAGCATGCGGTAAGAAATGTCAGCTGTGTGAGCAGCCTACGGAAAAAATGTCAATTGTGTGAGCAGCCTACAGTAAGAAATGTCAGTTGTGTGAGCAGCCTATGGCAAGAAATGTCAGTTGTGTGAGCAGCCTATGGTATTAAATGTCAGTTGTGTGAGCAGCCTATGGTAAGAAATGTCAGTTGTGTGAGCAGCCTACGGTAAGAAATGTCAGTTGTGTGAGCAGCCTATGGAAAAAATGTTAGTTGAGTAAGCAGCCTACGGTAAGAAATGTCAGTTGTGTGAGTAGCCTATGGTATGAAATGTCAGTTGTGTGAGCAGCCTACAGTAAGAAATGTCAGTTGTGTGAGCAGCCTATGGTAAGAAATGTCAGTTGTGTGATCAGCCTACAGTATGAAATGTCAGTTGTGAGAGCAGCCAATGGTAAGAAATGTCAGTTGTGTGAGGCAGTTGTGCAAGCAGCCTATGGTAAGAAATGTCAGTTGTGTGAGCAGCCTACGGTATGAAATGTCAGTTGTGTGAACAGCCTATGGTAAGAAATGTCAGTTGAGTGAGCAGCCTACGGTAAGAAATGTCAGTTGTGTGAGCAGCCTATGGTAAGAAAAGTCAGTTGTGTGAGCAGCCTATAGTAAGAAATCTCAGTTGTGTGAGCAGCCTACGGTAAGAAATGTCAGTTGTGTAAGTAGCCTATGGTAAGAAATGTCAGTTGTGTGAGCAGCCTACGGTAAAAAATGCCAGTTAAGTGAGCAGCCAACGGTATGAAATGTCAGTTGTGTGAGCAGCCTACGGTAAGAAATGTCAGTTGTGTGAGCAGCCTGTGGTAAGAAATGTCAGTTGTGTGAGCAGCCTACAGTAAGAAATGTCAGTTGTGTGAGCAACCTACAGTATGAAATGTCAGTTGTGTGAGCAGCCTATGGTAAGACATGTCAGTTGTGTGAGCAGCCTATGGTATGAAATGTCAGTTGTGTGAGCAGCCTACAGTATGAAATGTCAGTTGTGTGAGCAGCTTATGGTAAGAAATGTCAGTTGTGTGAGGCAGTTGTGTGAGCAGCCTATGGTAAGAAATGTCAGTTGTGAGAGCAGCCAATGGTAAGAAATGTCAGTTATGTGAGGCAGTTGTGTGAGCGAGCAGCCTAATGTAAGAAATGTCAGTTGTGTGAGCAGCCTATGGTAAGAAATGTCAGTTGTGTGAGCAGCCAATGGTATGAAATGTCAGTTGTGAGAGCAGCCAATGGTAAGAAATGTCAGTTGTGTGAACAGCCTATGGTAAGAAATGTCAGTTGTGTGAGCAGCCTACGGTATGAAATGTCAGTTGTGAGAGCAGCCAATGGTAAGAAATGTCAGTTGTGTGAGGCAGTAGTGTGAGCAGCCTATGGTAAGAAATGTTCAGTTGTGTGAGCAGCCTATGGTAAGAAATGTCAGTTGTGTGAGCAGCCTATGGTAAGAAATGTCAGTTGTGTGAGCAGCCTATTGTAAGAAATATCAGTTGTGTGAGCAGCCTATGGTAAGAAATCTCAGTTGTGTGACCAGCCTACGGTATGAAATGTCAGTTGTGTGAGCAGCCTACGGTAAAAAATCTCAGTTGTGTGAGCAGCCTACGGAAAAAATGTCAATTGTGTGAGCAACCTACGGTAAGAAATGTCAGTTGTGTGAGCAGCCTATGGTAAGAAATGTCAGTTGTGTGAGCAGCCTATGGTAAGAAATGTCAGTTGTGTGAGCAGCCTATGGTAACAAATGTCAGTTGTGTGAGCAGCCTATGATAAGAAATGTCAGTTGTGTGAGCAGCCTACGGTATGAAATGTCAGTTGTGTGAGCAGCCTATGGTAAGAAATATCAGTTGTGTGAGCAGCCTACGGTAAGAAATGTCAGTTGTGTGAGCAGCCTACGGTAAGAAATGTCAGTTGTGTGAGTAGCCTATGGTAAGAAATGTCAGTTGTGTGAGCAGCCTACGGTATGAAATGTCAGTTGTGTGAGCAGCCTATGGTAAGAAATGTCAGTTGTGTGAACAGCCTATGGTAAGAAATGTCAGTTGTGTGAGCAGTCTACGGTATGAAATGTCAGTTGTGTGAGCAGCCTATGGTAAGATATGTCAGTTGTGTGAGCAGCCTATGGTATGAAATGTCAGTTGTGTGAGCAGCCTACGGCATGAAATGTCAGTTGTGTGAGCAGCCATACAGTACAAAATGTCAGTTGTGTGAGCAGCCTACAGAAAAAATGTCAGTTGGGTGAGCAGCCTACAGTAAAAAATGTCAATCTTGTGAGCAGCCTATGGTTAGAAATGTCAGTTGTGTGAGCAGCCTACTGTAAGAAATGTCAGTTGTGCGAGCAGCCTACGGTAAGAAATGTCATTTGTGTGAGCAGCCTATGATAAGAAATGTCAGTTGTGTGAGCAGCCTACGGTATGAAATGTCAGTTGTGTGAGCAGCCTATGGTAAGAAATGTCAGTTGTGTGAGCAGCCTACGGTAAGAAATGTCAGTTGTGTGAGCAGCCTATGGTAAGAAATGTCAGTTGTGTGAGTAGCCTATGGTAAGAAATGTCAGTTGTGTGAGCAGCCTACGGTATGAAATGTCAGTTGTGTGAGCAGCCTATGGTAAGAAATGTCAGTTGTGTGAGCAGCCTATGATAAGAAATGTCAGTTGTGTGAGCAGCCTACGGTAAGAAATGTCAGTTGTGTGAGCAGTCAACGGTATGAAATGTCAGTTGTGTGAGCAGCCTACAGTAAGAAATGTCAGTTGTGTGAGCAGCCTACAGTATGAAATGTCAGTTGGGTGAGCAGCTTACATTAAAAAATGTCAGTTGTGTGAGCAGCCTATGGTATGAAATGTCAGTTGTGTGAGCAGCCTACAGTAGAAAATGTCAGTTGTGTGACCAGCCTATGGTAAGAAATGTCAGTTGTGTGAGCAGCCTATGGTAAGAAATGTCAGTTGTGTGAGTAGCCTATGGTAAGAAATGTCAGTTGTGTGAGCAGCCTACAGTAAAAAAATTGAGGTGTGTGAGCAGCCTATGGCATGAAATGTCAGTTTTGTGAGCAGCCTATGGTAAGAAATGTCAGTTGTGTGAGCAGCCTATGGTATGAAATGTCAGTTGTGTGAGTAGCCTATGGTAATAAATGTCAGTTGCGTGAGCAGCCTATGGTAAGAAATGTCAGTTGTGTGAGCAGCCTACAGTAAGAAATGCCAGTTATGTGAACAGCCTATGGTAAGAAATGTCAGTTGTGTGAGCAGCCTACGGTAAGAAATGTCAGTTGTGTGAGCAGCCAACGGTATGAAATGTCAGTTGTGTGAGCAGCCTATGGTAAGAAATGTCAGTTGTGTGAGCAGCCTACAGTAAGAAATGTCAGTTGTGTGAGCAGCCTATGGTAGAAATGTCAGTTTTGTGAGCAGCCTACGGTAAAAAAATGTCAGTTGTGTGAGCAGCCTACAGTATGAAATCTCAGTTGTGTGAGCAGCCTACAGTAAGAAATGTCAGTTGTGTGAGCAGCCTACAGTAAGGAATGTCAGTTGTGCGAGCAGCCTATTGTAAGAAATGTCAGTTGTGTGAGCAGCCTACAGTATGAAATGTCAGTTGTGTGAGCAGCCTACGGTAAGAAATGTCAATTGTGTGAGCAGCCTATGGTAAGAAATGTCAGTTGTGTGAGCAGCCTACAGTATGAAATGTCAGTTGTGTGAGCAGCCTACGGTAAGAAATGTCAATTGTGTGAGCAGCCTATGGTAAGAAATGTCAGTTGTGTGAGCAGCCTACAGTATGAAATGTCAGTTGTGTGAGCAGCCTATTGTAAGAAACGTCAGTTGTGTGAGCAGCCTACAGTATGAAATGTCAGTTGTGTCAGCAGCCTACGGTAAGAAATGTCAGTTGTGTGAGCAGCCTATGGTAAGAAATATCAGTTGTGTGAGCAGCCTACAGTATGAAATGTCAGATGTGTGAGCAGCCTATGGTAAGAAATGTCAGTTGTATGAGGTAGTTATGTGAGCAGCCTATAGTAAGAAATGTCAGTTGTGTGAGCAGCCTATGGTATGAAATGTCAGTTGTGTGAGCAGCCTACGGTATGAAATGTCAGTTGTGTGAGCAGCCTATGGTAAGAAATGTCAGTTGTGTGAGCAGCCCACAGAATGAATTGTCAGTTGTGAGAGCATGGTAAGAAATGTCAGTTTGTCAGTTGTGTGAGGTAGTTGTGTGAGCAGCCTATGGTAAGAAATGTCAGTTGTGTGAGCAGCCTACGGTATGAAATGTCAGTTGTGTGAGCAGCCTACGGTAAGAAATGTCAGTTGTGTGAGCAGCCTACGGTAAGAAATGTCAGTTGTGTGAGCAGCCTATGGTAAGAAAAGTCAGTTGTGTGTGCAGCCTATAGTAAGAAATCTCAGTTGTGTGAGCAGCCTACAGTAAGAAATGTCAGTTGTGTCAGCAGCCTACAGTATGAAATGTCAGTTGTGTGAGCAGCCTACGGTAAGAAATGTCAGTTGTGTGAGCAGCCTACGGAAAAAATGTCAATTGTGTGAGCAGCCTACGGTAAGAAATGTCAGTTGTGTGAGCAGCCTATGGTAAGAAATGTCAGTTGTGTGAGCAGCCTACGGTATGAAATGTCAGTTGTGTGAGCAGCCTATGGTAAGAAATTTCAGTTGTGTGAGCAGCCTACGGTAAGAAGTCAGTTGTGTGAGCAGCCTATGGTAAGAAATGTCAGTTGTGTGAGCAGCCTACAGTATGAAATGTCAGTTGTGTGAGCAGCCTACAGTAAGAAATGTCAGTTGTGTGAGCAGCCTACAGTAAGAAATGTCAGTTGTGTGAGCAGCCTACGGTAAGAAACGTCAGTTGTGTGAGCAGCCTACGGTAAGAAATGTCAGTTGTGTGAGTAGCCTACGGTAAGAAATGTCAGTTGTGTGAGCAGCCTACGGTAAGAAATGTCAGTTGTGTGAGCAGCCTATAGTAAGAAATGTCAGTTGTGTGAGCAGCCTACTGTATGAAATGTCAGTTGTGTGAGCAGCCTACAGTAAGAAATGTCAGTTGTGTGAGCAGCCTACAGTAAGAAATGTCAGTTGTGTGAGCAGCCTACGGTAAGAAACGTCAGTTGTGTGAGCAGCCTACGGTAAGAAATGTCAGTTGTGTGAGCAGCCTACGGTAAGAAATGTCAGTTGTGTGAGCAGCCTATGGTAAGAAATGTCAGTTGTGTGAGCAGCCTATGGTATGAAATGTCAGTTGTGTGAGCAGCCTACAGTAAGAAATGTCAGTTGTGTGAGCAGCCTACGGTAAGAAATGTCAGTTGCATTAAAGGTAGGCATTTAGCGTATTCAGTATTTTAGTTCTAGCAGAACTCAGTAATTTGCAAGGCAAAGGTATTAGAGTAATGACTATAATAAGTCATGCTATTATTGCAAATACAGCAATACTAGAGTTTGTATTAAATTATTACATAACATGGCAGGTATTTGACAAGGAATGACAAATAGTCCTACACAGCTCCTACACTGCTTGCAGCTTGCCTTTGGTATAACACTACAAAACTGTTAAAATGCAGTACAGCACTAAGACAGGAAACACCACTATGCACCATACTCTAAGAATACCGCTCAACTTTTTCCTCCTTACCTCCATAGTTATGGAAAAAGCAAAAAAAAAATAAATGGGAAAAAAACAAAAAAAAAAAAAACAAATTAGAGACATTTTTAAATGCTGGTACTTTTAACTTAGAACTTTTCAAAATAATTTCCAGTTTTAGGAATGATGGAGCAAAAGTACAAAATAAATTAGGGACATCCCTCCAAAATCTGTACGGTTAATATGCATCTTTGACCTTGCATGTTAATTCCATTTAGTTGTATTAATAGATCAATAGTATATAACTCACAAGAATGTGCTCCTTACAATTCCTTTTAAAGTAAATATACAGTTACTGCAGTTTTCTTTCTCTTACATGTGTGCTGCCTGGTTTTGTTAGTGGCTGTGTCCTTAATAGTGGACATGGGGAGAAAACGTATCTTTCCTAATGAGGTATTAATGCTGGGATCACCTATCAGTATACTTTGGGATGGCTTCAGATAGCTTACAGGTGATTCCATCCTTGTGCTGAAACTGCTCTACAAAAGCAGTCTGTGGTGTATGATGGTCAGTACAGGAAGAAGGGTGAAATCTTAGTGTTGTGTATAAAGTAGTTCAACTGTATTAAGTAGAACCACTGTACATTTGAAGTAAAGCTTAACTCTATGTTTTACTTTAACCAAAAGTTATTTTACACCAAATCATTTCTTTGCTGGTATGGTCCTTGATGTATCACTGCAAAAGACCTTTTAATATTTAGACAGGAATGCCTAAGCAGCAGTAACAGAACATTGTTTAGCTACTAGTGAGGGGATGAGTGTGTGGAGCTTAGTGCAAAGCCTTGACCTTGTTGTTAGGTGTAGTGCCCAGAGGTGAGGAAACTCCCATTTACAGGTAGGTAAATCATCATAAAAAGACAGATCTTAACTCTAAGCAGCTGCTGGCAGAGAAAAACCTTTCGGGATTCTTAATACCCTCTCTGTGGGGAGTAAATGTGTTGTCATTCTAAAGCAAGTTTCCGGTCCTTCCAAGGATTACAGCTGTTATTACTACATTTGTGTTGCCTGAGCTATCCGTGGTTGGATGCTTTGCACCCACTGAGTACCAGAATAGGTTTTTTTTTTTAATAAGGAAGTTTTGCTAAATTCATATAGTAGTGAAACAGAACTATTGCTATACTGTTATTTTCATCCTCATGGTATGTTGTTATATCTTGCTTCAGTTTTTTTTTATAAACTAGTTTTGCTAAGTATATAAAGTATTAAATATAACTATTGCTGTGCTACACTCCTTATACTGATTATGCCATTGTCACTTCCTTCAAATTTTAAGGGAGTTTTTTTAATTATACAAAGTAAAATTGAACTATTGCTGTGCTATTCCTTTTGCAGTCTGAATATGCTTCCATCTGTTAATACAACAGAACTTTGCTAAATGTGTCGTTGTTGTTGTTGTGTCTTTTGGCTTTCCCCGGTTAGGGGTCACCACAGCGGAACTTCGGTCCACTAATAATTGGTAGTTGATTTTTACGTGCCGAGTTACCAGCCCTGATGCACAACCTTCAACGAAGGTACACCCATTCATGCATGTCTCCATGTAGAAGATGCTCTAGCTGAGAATTGAACCGGACAGAATCTTACTGTGAGGCAACAATGCTACCGCAGCACCACCACCGCAGTAACTTTGTTAAATGTGTAAAGTAGTGAAATAGAGCTACCACTGTGCTATGCTTTTTTGCAGTCTAAGTACAAAGTCATCTCTTGCTTCATTTTTTGTAAAGGAGTTTTCTAAGTATGTAAAGCAGTGAAAAAATATTGCTGTGCTTTGCTTTTTATAGTCTGAGTACTTTGTTGTCTCTTGCTTTAGTTTTTTATAATGAAGTTTTGCTAAGTTTGTAAAGCAGTGAAATAGAATTATCACTGTGCTACGCTTTTTAGCCATCTAATGTGTCTTTTGCTTCAGGTTTTATATGGGAGTTTTGCTAAGTATTGAAACAGAACTATCATTCTGCTGTGCTTTTTGCAGTCTGAGTAAACTTTGATATATTTTGCTTCAGTTTTTAAAAGGGAGTTTTATTTATGTTTTCTTGACTTGGTTAGTCCCATTACACCTGTGGCCTCTTTTATTCATATTGACTGGATGAAATTTGGCCAGGGCACTGGAAAAATTCCCATACTTTATTGATAATTACCATGGGGGATTTTATATCTACCTAAGCTACTACCAACCAGGCAGATGGGAACTTGGTTTAACATCTCATCTGAAGGACGGCACACCCAGGAGTGTACCCCCAGTCCCCCCATGCTGTACTGCAGTGTCAACACTGGAAAATAAATCCAAACACCTGCTGCAAGAGTAGAGCCTACAGTATTCTGATCTTCCAGGATCAAGGGGAAGTGTGTTACCTGTTGCTTAAGTATGGAGAGTAATGAAGTAAAACCTTTGTCTCCCTACTGAAAATTTGGGGCTCAAAATGCTGAGTCCCAACATGTCAAAAAAAAAAAAAAAAAGAACAAGAATACAGGAGAAGAGCAAATATTGAACATCACTCCTCTATTTTAAACGTTTTTTTTTTTTTTTTTTTTTTTTTTTTTGCAGAAGAGCAAGCCCCCACACTGAGATCACCATACCTTTGAGAAAAATTAATATTCCTAGAAATGGTAATCTTGGACTTAATGTATTTTACTCCATATTTTCAGTAATTCGGTCTCCACATTAAGGGACTTACTCATGTGGGTCCTGATATTTGAAATGGTTGCCAAATTTATCAGTGTGCTATGTTTTCTGACACATGAGTATGACACTGTTTCTTGCTTCAGGTTTTTTTGAGGGAGTTTTGGTGAGGCCACTAAGGCCGGAATTAGAGCCTTTCAGAATGTAATGGAAGTCCATATCAGAGAACTGTTGTTGAATAAACCTGTTAACAAATTTTTCAATCTATCATATGAAGAACATGTTGCCTTGAATAGTTTAAGTAATGATGATAGTATTGTATTACTGAAAGCAGATAAGGGTAATGCAATAGTGATGTTTGATAAAATTGCTTATATGAATGCTATGTCTGAATTACTGCAAGATGCACACTATTATAAAGAGGTAACTCTGGACTTCATTAAGAAGTGTTACAGGTTTATTGATGCAGCAGTGGAAGAATGGTTATGGGAAAATAGGATTAGCCAAAAAGTAGCCAGTTTTTTTGCTAAAGATAATCCTATAATTAGCAAAATATTTGGCTTGCCTAAAATACATAAAGTTTTGGATAACCCTCCGTTTAGGCCAATTGTTGCCAGTGGGGATGTAAAACAGAGGCAATGGCCATATATATTGACAAAAAGTTGCAAGAAATAGTGAAAACAGGAGAAGCATATATTAGGGACACCTTTGCTTTTGTGAAAAATATTAAAACAATAGAAGTAGAGGACAGAGATATTTTGGTGACTGTGGATGTTAATTCGTTGTACACCACGATACCCAATGATATAGGAGTAGAATTTGTGAGATTGGAGCTGATGGAATCAAACTACAATAACAAGGATGAAACATCTATTATTTTAGAAATTTTGGCTATAATATTATCTTACAATTTTTTTTAATTTAATGGTCATTTTTACCAGCAAATTAATGGGGTAGCGATGGGGGCCACTATGGCTCCCAGCTATGCCAATTTGTTTATGACAAAATGGGAAAAATTGTATATTAAAGCAAGTAAGTATTACAGTCAAGTATTATTTTATGGTAATTTATTGATGACCTTTTTTTATCTGGAGAGGTTACTTAAAAAAATCAATAATGCATGTGAATATTTGAAATTCACTTGGAATTATAATTATTATAGTATCTGTTTTTTTGGATGTTGAGGTATATAAACAGGGTAAAAAGTTTTTTACCAAGATATACAAAAAAGTGTTCAAAGTAATACTTATTTAAGTTTTAATAGCATGCATCCAAGTTATGTTAAAAATAATATTGTAGCAGGGCAGTTAAAAAGAGTTAGTGTTTTAACCGATTGTGATGAGAGGTACGAAGAAGAGAGTAGAATGTTATGTAAGACGTTTTTAGTTAGAGGTTATACAAAAGAACTGATAGAAGCTGAAAGTAAAGAAGTACGACTAATTAGAAATAACAAGGGGATGTTTGGTACAACAGATAATATGGGTACTATTCAGAAGTCTAAAAAGAAAGGCAACAGAGCAAAAGACTATGGATTAGGAATGGTTGCACCATACTCTGTAGATGGTGGGCAAATTAAATATTTGTTCAAAAATAACTGGAAAATTATAGCTAGTTTTCCAGATATAAGGGAGGTAGTTGAAGATGAGCCTATTTTTGTTAATAAAAAGGGAAAGAGTTTGAAAAATGTTTTTCAAGATAAGGTTAAATATTTACATACAAAAAAAGAAAGGGTGATAAAGTCTTTAAATTATAAATATTGTAAGCATATATATAAAGGGCAAACTTTACTATGCATAAATAATACAAAAATACATGTTTTCAATGAAAATGTTTGCATGATGAAGTTTGTTGTTTATCTTTCTATCTGCACTCAATGTATCTCTTACTATATTGGTATGACAACTAGAGAATTTTACAAAAGAATCAAAGAGCACTTGTATGCTGTCCAAAAGAATGATGATACTAATGCATGAGGTAGATATTATATGAATGGCAAATGTAATGGTAGTCCCAAATTTATGGTAATAGACAAAGTTTTGAATTTTGATAGTAGGTTAGCAGCAGACAAAGAGTTAAAATGGAAAGAGTACTGCTGGATTGTGAAATTAGATGCAAGTCACCCTCCTGGGTTGAATGACAAAGAAACATTTTAAAGTTTATCTAAAAAGAAAAAGGTTGAAACATTAACATGTTGCAATCCTGAATGTTAATAGTTATGTAGAAGTCAAGTGTTTTAAGTTATGAATGTTTAATAATTCTAAAATGCATTCTTTTAATGTATTTTCATCTTTAAGATAATTGTTTAGTTAATTAATTGGTTAAAATTTTAGTATTTAAAGTGTTTAATATGGAACTATCTATTCAGTCTGAAGAAGTCTTTGCATGACAAAAGCACTTACTGAATAAGGTGCTGCTTATCTTGGTGAATAAAGGCTGCTGTGAGAATTTTATTTATTCTTTGCTGTTTGAATTCATTGGTTTTGTTGCTGAACTTTCCATTTTACTGCATTTTTGCTGAGTATGTAAAATAATGAACCAGAACTATCGCTAAGTTAAACTTTTTTTCCGTGTACATAGTTGTGCTTGAGTTTTTATAGGGGAGTTGTGCTAAGTCTATAAGTAGTGGAGTAGGAGTATCACTGTGCTCTGCTTTTTACAGTCTGTTTATGTTGTTTTCTGTAACATCAGTTTGCATAAGAGAATTTTATTATGTATGTTCAGCAGTGAAGTGCAACTGTTCTGTTGTCCTTTTTTCACAGTCTGAGTATGATGTCATCTTTTGCTTTAGTTTTTATAAGGGATCTTTGCTAAGCTAACTCTCTGATGTGATTTTCAAAAGGCAATACTTCTTGGAGGTAAAAGTTATAAAGATAACTGTCATTAGCCTATGAGGAGGTTGAATAGGCCCATGATATAGTTATGTGGATAGCAGAAGATTATTTCAATAAAAGTTTATAGACAGATGCTTATAGTACTAATGTAGGTAAAAGTTATAAAGACAACTGTCATTAGCCTATGAGGAGGATTAATAGGCCCATGATATAGTTATGTGGATAGCAGAAGATTATTTCAATAAAAGTTCATAGATAGACGCTTATAGTACTAATGTCTCTTGAGAGTGACGTGTGTTTGTGTTAGCGAGTGTGTGTGGGTAGGGATACAGAGTGCCGTTTGTCTCTGTTGTTCTTGTTGCTTTTCTTTCTATATGTAAGACCTTATATAACAATAAGCATAAAGTACAGTTTTGTACCTACCATAAATGTAGATGTTCGAAGATCCACATTGCTGCAGTCCTTACACTTGGGTAGTCCGCTGTCCTCGGTCGGCCCGAATATCAAAGTATAAGGCTGACGTCGGTCAAGGCGCATTTGACTGACATCAGGACGTCAGGGTACAAATGCGCATGACCGACATCATATCCTCAGTCTTTTCTTGCCCCAGATGTCAGAAGACCCTAAAAATAAAGGTCAAAACCAAAAGACAGCAAACAACCAACCCACCACCCTTGCACTAACTATATGTACAATATATACAAAATACACAATATGTACAACCCAACCCACACAACCACCTCTAACTACAGAGGGGAAGGAGGGAGGGTATTGGACTGCAGCAATGTGGATCTTCGAACATCTACATTTATGGTAGGTACAAAACTGTACTATGTTCTTCATCTCACATTGCTGCAGTCCTTACACTTGGGTAGAATCCCAAAGCAGAGGTAAGGGAGGATGGCTAACTACAAGGAAGCAGGAGCTGCCAAGATGCCCTGCAAAACAGCAGTGGCAAAACCAGCCCTGGATTTAGAGTAAAGTGGCAGGTGATAATGCCTAGAGAAAGTATGCACTGAACTCCAAGTAGCTGCCTCCAAAATATCCTTGGTTGCCACTCCCCTCAAAAGCTGTTGAAGTGGCAGTAGCCCTAGTGGAATGAGGCCTAATCCCAGCTGGAATCTCCTTGCCATGATGGGAATAACAGAAAGCAATGCAAAACCCAATCCACTTAGAAATAGTTTGTTTTGACACAGGCTTGCCCTGAGAACTCAAAGCAAAAGAAACAAACAACTGCTGAGACTGCCTGAACCCTTTAGTTCTGTCCAAATAATATCGCAACTGCCTGTGTACATCTAAAGTGTGCAAAAATCTTTTCCCCTTTATTTTGGGGATTTGCATAAAAAGTAGGCAAATTAATAGTTTGGTTTAAAGCCACACTAGAAACCACCTTAGGCATAAAGGAAGGATTAGTACGTAATGATACCCTATCCTTATGGAAAATCAAGAAAGGCTCAACCGCCATAAGGGCCTGCAATTCAGAAACCCTTCTTGCAGAGGTAATTGCCAACAAAAAAGCAGTCTTCCATGACAAATATTTCAACTCAGAAGTAGCTGCAGGCTCAAAAGGTTGTAGAGTGAGTTTCTCCAACACAAAATTGAGATCCCAAGCAGGAGTAGGAGCTCTTCGTGGGGGTCTTATATTCTTTGCCCCTCTAAGAAATTGCTTGAATAAAGGATGAGAAAACAATGGTGGGTCACAATCATAGTGAGCCAAAATTGCTGCAGCATGAACCTTAATAGAAGAGAAAGACAAACCTTTGTCCAGTAACTCAGTAAGATATTGAAGAGCCACACTCAAATTAGGCTCAGAAACATCAAAATCTTTTGCTGCACTCCAAAATAAAAATCTCTTCCATTTATCTGCGTACACTTTCCTTGTACTAGGCCTTCTAGCTTCCAAAATCACATTCAAAACTTGTTGTGGAAGTTGAGACCCTCTATGGTTCAAAACAGAATATGCCAGGCTGTTAGGTGAAGAGAGTGAAGTTTGACATTGAGCAAATGGCTGTCCTCCTGTGACAACAGGTGTGGAATCGAAGGCAAAGGCTATGGAGGCTTCCGTACCAGACTTCTCAGTAATGGGTACCAGTGCTGTCGAGGCCAATCTGGAGCTATTAAAATCATCCTTGGCTTGTCCTGTCTGACCTTTAGAAGTACCTTTGGGAGGAGAGGCAGAGGTGGAAAGGCATACACATGAAGATTGCTCCAATTGAAAGAAAGAGCATCCACTTTCCAAGCTGTGGGATGAAACCTTTTGTGCAAAACTTTGGCAGCTGATGGTTTAGTGGAGAAGCGAACAGATCTATGTCTGGAGTTCCCCATGACACTGTCAATTTCTGAAACACATGAGGATCCAATTTCCACTCGTGGGGATCCATAATTCGCCTGCTCAACACATCTGCTAAGGAGTTCTGTGCTCCTGGCAGAAACCTTGCCTGAAGATTGAGTTGTAAACTGAGAGCAGTCTCCCACAAAATCAATGCTTGCCTGCATAGAGGATAAGAATGCGTTCCCCCTTGCTTGTTGATGTACCACATGACAGTTGTGTTGTCTGTTAGAATCAACACCTGCCCTGGAAGAAGTAAATCCTTGAAAGCTATTAATGCAAACTGGACTGCTAACATCTCCTTTAGATTGATATGTAGATGTTGTAGTCTGGCAGGCCACTTGTCTTGTATCCACTTTCCATTTAGATGAGCTCCCCAAGCTTTGTCTGAGGCATCTGTCGTTAAAATCTGACTCGCCTCTGGCCGGGTCACAGAGAGTCCCTTGTTTAGGTGACATTCCTGAGCCCACCACAAAAATTCCTTTTGAATGCAAGGTATTATTTGAATGACAGTGTCTAGATCCTGGCAGTGCTGTGTCCATACATTTTGAGATACCATTGTAGCTTCCTCATATGCAGTTTGGCATTGGGAAGCACCAGAATACAAGATGCCATGAACCCTAAGGCTTGAAGGACTGTCCTTGCAGTCAGCCCGGACTGATGAGATAGCTGATGGAAGTAAAGGGATAGACTCTTTTGTTTGTCCGGGGTTAAAAAGGCCATCTGGGATGCTGTATTCAGTCTCACACCCAGAAAGCACATGTCTTGAGAGGGTACTAGACTGGACTTTATTTCGTTCACAGAATACCCTAGGCATCTTAGCACTGCTATCACATATTCCAAATGACGAAGAAGCTCTTCCCTTCCTTGAGCAAGTATCAGGCAGTCGTCCAAATAAGGATAGATCTGTATTCCTTTCAGCCTGAAGAAAGCTATCACTGGAGCCAGAACTTTTGTGAACACTCTGGGCGCAGTAGATAAGCCAAAGGGCAATGCAGAGAACTGATAGTGAAAAGTCCCAGCTCGAAAACGCAGATACTTCCTGCAACTTAGTCTGATAGGAACATGAAGGTAAGCCTCCTTGAGATCCAAAGTTACCATCCAATGATCTTTGCCCAGCAGAGGCAAAAGCTGTTGTAACGTCAACATTTTGAACTTGGGAATGTCCAGATAAGTGTTGAGGATAGATAGATCCAAAATTGGTCTCCATGTGTTCCCCTTCTTTGGTACTAGGAACAGGCGAGAATAAAATCCTAGGCCCACTTCTGGCATAGGGACCGGCTGTATGGCCCCTAGTTGAAGTAACAGAGAAATTTGCTTGTGAGCCTCTATTCTTTGTTGAGGAGGAACGTCTGGCATGCCTCTGAAAGGAGGCAAGGTATGGAAATAAAACCTGTAACCTTGGTGTATGATATCCAATACCCATTTGTCTTGGGTAATTAAACTCCAATTTTCTTTGAAAAGTGCCAACCTTCCTCCCAAAGGTGCTGCCAGATGAGAAGGCTCTGGCAGCTGAAAAGGTAGGTCATCGGGTCTGTTTACGAAAGGACTGACCCCTGCCCTCACCTGAAGCCTGTGCAGGAGAACTCCCTGTTCTAGGCCTGAAAGAGCCCTGAGCTCTGCCCCTACCACGTCTAGATCTACCCCTAGACTGGGAATCATAAGAAGGATACGTCCACCCTTTAGCAGGCCAATTTCTGCTAAACTTTGGAGGCTGAACCTGCAAAAAATCTTTAACAGTCTGCATAGACTTAGCTTTGTCTTCCATTTTCTTTAAAACTGCCTCAACAGGAGGACCAAACAACACGTCAGATTGTAAAGGAGCATCTAAAATCCTTGTTTTAACATGTTCAGACAAATTTTGATCCCTTAGCCAGGCGTGCCTGCGAAGAACTGACCCAGTGGCAGCCACCCTAGACGAGGCCTGTACAGCATCAAAACCACATTGCAAAGAATGCTTACCCACCTGTTCAGAAACATGTACTAAATCTTGCAACTCTTTACAATCAATACCTACTGCCAGAGCATCAACCTTAGACTTTAATTGTGAAAGGAGATAGTTTTGGTATTTCAACATGTGAAACTGGCAATTCAAAGCCCTCATAGCAAGAGTGGAAGAAGTATAAACTTTCTTTCCCCATCTATCCAAGGCCCTAGCCCCTTTGTCTGCAGGAACCGGATTCTTAACAACAGAAGCCTTGACACCTTTAGGCCCCTGGCTAACAGTTTCTGGGTCTGCCCTAGGACTCTTAAAAAGATACTTATGAGCTTCAGGCACCCTGTAATACCTATCCGGCTTAACAGGAGCAGGAGGCAAAGAATCAGGATTAAGAGAAGCCTCTGTAAAAACATCTTCCACTACATCCAAAACAGGAGGTATAGCCAAAGGCCTATGCTGGGGTAAAACAAAAATTCCCTAAGCCTTTTCCTGGAATCTGAGGCGTCCTGACCTTCCCACTTAAAATGCTCCCTCATGGAATGAAGAGTTTCTGAAAAAGAAAAATCCTCAGGAGGAGAAGCAGAAGGAGTAGAATCATCCACATCAGAATCAGAATAAGGAGAGTACTCCTGCAAGTCTTCAGCCGAATACTCTGACACATCTGAAGCCTGCTCAAAACCCCCCAGCTCAGGCTCCACCCTAGGCCTCTTATCAGGAGGGGGCATAGAACCCCTAATCAAAGTAATCAAATCTTCTGCCATTTTAAGCATATGCTTCTTGGGTACAGTACCTGAAGAGCTAGGGCTAACACCAACTGAAGCTAAACCTGGCCTGCCCCTGGGAGAAGCCTTAGAAACAGAAGGAGAGGGCCTAGCCACCCTAGGAAGGGAGGGGAGTATAGTAACCTGAGAAGCCCCCTCAGCTTGACTTGCCTCCTGAGAGGGCACATCTTGCAATACTAAAGTCTCACCCTGGGAACACAAAGAAACCTCCGGTGGAGCCACCGGCTCCACCGACACCTCTAAAGAACCGGCGTCCAGTACAGACGGTTCTTCCAGCCTAGGCTTAACTGCTTTGTCCTTGCGCTTCTTCGAAGAAGCGGGCGTCGGAGCATCCGACGGCATTTTATAATTGCACCGCTTCCCAAAGACTAACCTTGCACAATCCAACCTCCTCTTTATAGTGCGTTTATTAAATCTAGCACAAGAGCGACAGCCAACAATGCCGTGCTCAGGCCCTAAGCAAGGAATACACAAAGTATGATAATCTCTATGCGGTATCTGTTTCCCACAAGAAATGCAATTATTGACTTTTTCTGACATCCGGTAAATCACTGAGGCAAGAAAAAACTAAAATATTCCCCAACGGGGTACTTAGCCAACTTTGAACTCGGTCTGAAACTTCGAAATCGAAAAATCTCAGAACGCCAACCGGCACTTGCAATGCTGCTTCTGCATCGGACCATGCGGCAAAAAAGACTGAGGATATGACGTCGGTCATGCGCATTTGTACCCTGACGTCCTGATGTCAGTCAAATGCGCCTTGACCGACGTCAGCCTTATACTTTGATATTCGGGCCGACCGAGGACAGCGGACTACCCAAGTGTAAGGACTGCAGCAATGTGAGATGAAGAACATCTAGAATGTCAGTGTCTTTCTCTTGTGGGGAATTTATTCACGGTGAGTAGAACCATGAAAGAGAAAGAAGAAAAGAAAAAAGGAAAATGGAAGCACAGCACAGTCTTTAACAATGAGCAGATGGAGAAATACTTATTCACTGAATAAAAGGCAACATACTGAGCCTTGTCTGGCATGAAACAATTTCAGTACCAAAAGAATACAAAGTTCAGTGGCATTTTGAACCTAAGTACCCAAATTATTTCAAGCTGGATGCAAATGAAAGAAAAGCTAAAGCAACCAGTCTGACAGAAAAAAACTAAAGTTGGTGAAGAGCATATATGTTTCAAGAGACTGAGCACCAAGAAAAGGCTGATATAATGGTTGACTTTCAAATGTCAAGGGAAATCTTTGCTGGTGGGAAAAGTGTTACACAGGGAGAATTATTAAAGAAGTGTATGTTGATTTCTGAGTCAGGGTTATGCAGAGAAAAGAGAGGAGTTGTTGTTGTTGTGTCTTTCGGCTTTTCCCGGTTAGGGGTTGCCACAGCGGAACTCCGGTCCACTAATGATTGGTAGTTGATTTTTACATGCCAAGTTACCAGCCCTGACACACAACCTTCAACGAAGATATGCCCATTCACGCATGTCTCCACGCAGAAGACGCTCTAGCTGAGAATCGAACCGGACAGCATCTTACTGTGAGGCGACAACGCTACCGCAGCACCACCACTGCGGGTAGAGAAAAGAGAGGAGTATTTGAGATTATTTTTTTATTACACATGACTGTACAGGTAGGAATAGCAGACCTTTCTTATAATCTAATGGATCAGTTGAAGCAGAAAGCCAGAGATTTTTTTTTTATTCTGACAGGGAATGTCAGCAACAACATTTAAGATAATGCTCAACTTCTTTCTGTCTTTTTCCCATTTACACACCATGTGGTACATCAGACAATGAGCACCTTTCAGTAATAATTGTTTCTGTAGTAGTTACTGGTCTTACGGGCTCAGGTTGCTAGCCCAAAGCCCAACCCTCCTTGGAGGGTGCACCACACACACTTGCATGCACACACTTACACCTAGGGCCAATTTAGAGTGTCCAATCCACCTACTGCAGGTCTTTGGAATGGGGAAGGAAACCAGAGCACCCAGAAGAAACCCACAGGGAAGAGATGCAGACTCTGCATAGGAGGCACCCCAGCTGAGAATCAAACCAGAGAACCTCTTGCTGTGAGGCATCAACTCTAACCCCTACACTACTGTGTCACCCAATGCCCAACTTTTACTTTTCATTTAAGGTGTTGACAGAGACATTGACATTATTGAAGAACTTGCTGGTATGTGCTTTATGACAGGTTGACAACTGGAAAAGAAATCCCCACTAAAATTATAAAATCTGTGAATGGAAACCTGGAATTAGATTTTAGCAAATTAGTTTCCATTTGTAGTAATGGTATACTAGTTATATGTGAAAAAAATCTAGAGACATTACTCATTTAAAATTTTATTGGAAAACATATAACCCAAAATCACTGCATTATCAACAGGTTTTGTGTAGATAAGTAAGAGTTTCACCATGTAATGTCAGTGGCACATAACACTATAACTACATCTTCTTTACAGGATTAAAACATAGAACATTTCAAACCTTTCTTGAAGAAGTAGAACTGAGTAGAGAAATCAGGTAGATGAGCCAAGGAAGAGTTATCTGCTATTTTGTTGCTTTTAAAATGCAGGTAGCAAAATTATGAAAACTAAACAAAAAAAATATTTCTTTCTTTCTTTTGTTATATCAAAGCACAACTGAAGGATCTTAACATGCAACTAAAGTGAAAAAAAAAAGTTATAATGCAAATATTTACACCTGTGAAAGATTTGATTTTTTTCTGAAAGAAAAAGAAGAAATTCATTTGGAGTTAGTTGATGATCCATTTTCTCTGAATCCAGAGGTAGTTCCAATAGATGTACAGTTGGAGGTTGTTGAATGTCAGTGTTCAGTGATTTACCAAAATAAGCACAGAGAAAGCACCCTGTGGGATGTCTGTGTAAGTCTAGACAGCACAGACATATTGCAGAATTAGCAATGATAATGTTCATTATCTTTGGCAGTACTTATATGTGTAAATTTATTTATTTATTGTCTACTCTTTCATGAGAAAGTCCAAGAGGGCCCACCAAGTATTCATTTTCAGCAGAGGCCTGAAGAGAGAAGTTCCATGTTATATTATAAAACATTATGTAAATATTATATATTACAAAATTATTATAAAGGACTTGCTACAATTCAAACTCTTATTGACACGATACATTCAATATTATACAATAATAAAACATTTTGTTTACAAATATTACGTATCAACAAACAACATTTTTGATATAAATCATGAATGTGAAATAATGGAGATCTATCAAGATGTTAAGAAAGATGCCTGACTATCCACACATAAAGAAATCACTGTCAGTCATGAACATGAACAAAAACGAGCAATGTTCTCTTCTGATTGATAAACATTTAGTAGACATTTTGGGAAAAATTACAATTTTAAAAATGAATCCAGAATATGACAGGCTTGTTGCTGAAAAGAGATATATTATCTCACATTAATTAGATTAAGAGCTGTATTTCATGTTTCTTCAGTAAACTTCTAACTCTGAAGTTTGACATAAATACAAAGTAAGTGAAAAATAGCGGAGTCGATGGATTTCAGCACTGACTAGATGACTAAATATTATTCAATACATATTTTTCAATGTCTAAAAAGACAAAATCTGTAACTATGCTGTGTGCATCTAATAAAAGTTAAAGCAGACAGTCTGGCAGAAGAACACAGTGGTGTAGCTGGAGTTTGTGCCACCCGGAGCGGACTTTGAGCTTGCCTCCCCCTCACAGAATAAAATATAATACATATACAAAATTATTTATTTATTTGCATTTGTTGACCAGGAAAGTCCACTGGGCTGAAATTAACCCATTTTCAGTAGAGGCCCAGGGAGATAAGCTCCAAAACAATTATATAAAAAGATATAAATTTGTTAAACTTGAAAAAAATCTAATACAAATATGGAAGAAGATATAAATACAAGAGTTTACAAATTGTAGCTAGGTTACAGAGTATTTATCATAACATTAATTGGGACATTATAAAATCACTGTCATTAGAAGTTATGCAATCAGCTTTGGTTCAAGGTCAAGGTTTACAATATGTTACGATTTAATAGAGAGGACAGATAAGCCAGACAAATGTATGTATATAGTACATTTATGGCGGAAAGGTTAAGAAGAATAGCTTATATAGTGTACATGAACAAGCATGGATAACTATACTATTGTGTATATGTCTTCTGAGGAAAATAGGGTAAAAGAAGATATGCCAAGGGTGACACTGAGAGGGAGGCAGTGAGAAGTATAGGTTTTGAGGGAGTCAAATAAGGAATCAGGTTATAGAGGAATTGGAGATGGTACAAAGACAGAGCCATTGAGAAGAGAGATATTGATATAAGGTCTTTTTGAATATGAGAGGACTATTAATGGCCCAAAGAGAAGGTAAAAGAGCATTCCATAGTTTGGCAACAGTAAAAGAATAGAGACACTGACCTGCAGGGAGTTTTGTCTATTTACTTGTAGAAGAGATTGGTTTTCAGATCTGAGATGCCTATTTGGTTGATAGAGAGTTAGAAGGGAGTTGAGGGAACTAAACATAATACACATCATAGTCCAAAGGAAAATGAAGGAATCACTGAGACGTGGCAGAAAATGCAAATCTTTTAATAAAACTTGTATAAAAATGTATATACACAAAATGGGTAACTGCTTTCACAACTGAGATGTTGCTTCTTCAGACCATATAAAACAAGATAGCATTCACAAATTTAAACTACAATAAAAAGTCATCACAGCAGCATTGTTATAAGATTTTCCTCTGCAATTTTGAATATCAATTCCATCATGTTATAGCTTTTCTAAAATCATACTTGAAATATTCTCAGTGGTTTTACTTTTTGTTTCGATAAAATCAACAAATGATTTCACTACCTTTACTTCATCTCCATCAGTCTTAACTTAGCACAAAACTTGGCTCATCTGATCATTATGAGAAATGTTGGGAATACTGTCAATTATTATAGAATAGTAATTGGCTTGTTTAATTTGCTCTATGATTTTGCTTTTTACTTTATTTCCCAAAATTTCTATAAATTCGTTTTGGATTGTAGGTGACATATATGATTTAGCAAAATTATTTCCCATCTTGATTCTGAGAATATGCTCTCGAAGCACTGGGTCATATTTCACCAACAAATGTACTAATTCTAAAAAAAAATTCTCTATTTCCTGTCAATTCAGCATCATCAGTTTCATTGTGAATTCCTTCTTGGTTACCCTGTAACATCAAATTCTGTTTTGCTAGGAATCTAATGTCCAACAATCTTGAAAGGATTTGCCTCCACTTCTTCACTTCATTTTCAATAACTTCCTGATTTTTTTAATCAATAGTTGCTCCACGTTTAATCCTAATTTCCAACTCCTTCCACTGTGTGAATTTCTGAATCTGGGCCACACTGGATTCATGCTCAAATATTTTAGGATTCAGTTTCCACCACATATTGAATCCATCCACAGAATCAAAATTGGAATAACTTCTGTCCGAAAACAGTCTGCAACAAAAGCAGTAAAGAGCTTTCTTAGAAGAAGAGTAAATCAACCATGATCTCAACATTTTTTCACCGTTTGGTAGGGATAAAAAAAAAACAGTTGCGTGTAAGTTTTCTATTTCATCCTTTGATTGATGCACCTTGATGAATCACTTCACTGAAATGTGAATCTAGGTGTTGAATCATAGACGCACCTTGACATACCAGTAACATCCATGCGTCATCATTAATCTTGCTTGTCCAAAGACCGACGTCTTTTAAGTTAATGGATGGAATTTTTTGTTCATCGCACACTTCATCTCTTGAAGTTGATGGACTATTTAAATTTAAAGTTGGTTTTAATTCGGAAACTGCTTCAGGTGCTTCAGGTACTTCAGGTGCAGCAGCAATGGTAGTTTCTTCACAACTGAGGTATTTCAATAGTGCACCTTCATTCTTTTTTAATACTTCTTCCCTTACCTTTTTCTTTGTTCTAAAAGCAGCACCACTCTCTTTTCTACTCTTCATCTTGGGAATGGGATTAGATTGACACCTGAGAGAAAAAAATATTATTACTACATAAGAGTAAATGGCACTTACATATTATCACAACCAGATTCCTACACAACTCCCTTGTCTCATTTTGTAATCAGAAAAGAAATCCCACTTCTGTGAAGAAGTCGAGGAGAGAGCAAGTTAAACCTCCTTGCATAACAATAAATGTTACACAGATAAAAAAGTTGAAAAACATGAAATCATGGAATCTATAACACTGATCTGTTTGTGGAGCTTTTCTCCATGGGTCTTTGATGAAAAACGGGTTATTGCCTAGTTGCACATTCATGCTCAACAAATGTCCTCTAAATACTTAAATTTTTATTTATTTTTCCCTTGTTTAGTGTGATGCTGTTGTTGAGGTAATGAGAAAGATCCCATGAAATTATTTGAACAGTATGGTTCTGTACCTGTTAGGACAACAGTCAAGGTAGGTGCCACGAATGAAAGGGAGTGTTGGAACAGTGTTACTTCATAATCAGCAGTCACTGAAGTGAAGCATCAGTCAGAAAAGACAAAAAAAGAGAAAAACATGATGGTGTTGGGGGGAATGAGTGTAAGTTGTTTGACAAACCAACCATGGAAAACTTGTATTTTAGCTTCTCCCAATTAAGTATAGCTGCAAATGCTGCTTGCACATTCCTGATTAACACTACAAATACCACCCAGCTTAGGAAGTCATCTTACTGTCTATCCCACCTGGGTCATTTTCTAAGCCAAAAATAAATCCTGGATCTGTAAACAACCGCAGCCATGAAATAAAACCTCATGGGATAACAGTTACACTTAGACAGAAAAAAGAAAACCCGAACCTTTCACCGGATCACTGTTTAACATTGTAACGTGAAGTCAGTTAGTTATTTAGGAATCTGGTTGCAAAAACATGTAAGTACCTAGTAAATAATAATGACAGTCACAAAGAATAGCAGCAATAACAACACCAACAGGGAAGAATAAATGACCGTACACATTTTCAGGAATGCAACAAGTCCAGATCTTTTAACAACTTAACACAATTATTTCACAAGGGTCTATATCATATGAGCGAATTGCACAAATTGCAAACGTTCATAATATCGAACATACCAGACCTCGAAGTGCTTTTTCTGAGATCGTGGTACAGTGAAGAATGGGATATTTGCCCTTTCCTCACTGTAGTGCGATCTCGGAGTTGGAATATATATTTAGTGGGGGGGAGTGTGGGAGTGCAGCCCCCCACAATAGGAAGTCTGAGGTCTGGTATGTTTGATACAATGAGTGTTCACAATTTGTGCGATTCGCTCATATGATATAGACCCATTTCACAATACAGTTAAATCTTTTTAGTGAAGTAATAATATTAATGTTGCATATATTGTAGTAACTGCTGTTTAAATGGTTTTCATGTGCTACATACTACCCGATGAACAAAAACGGTATTAGAAATCCAAAACATTTGGAGAAGTTAAAAAAGGGACAACTTGCACACTATCAGTATGCACCACATTCCAAGTTTCTGTGCATAAATAAAAACAAGATTTCTAAACTATCACAGGCCGCTATCGATCCATTTTCCCCAATTGCTCTAGGATACCACTGTCAACATCCTACCTGTTCTTGCAGATACAGAAAATCAATACAAACTGTTTTAACGGTATCTGTAGACAGATGCCTACAAATGTCAAATGCTGTACTGTACATACACATACAATGAATGAACTAGAAATCTGTGCTGACAGGGACATGAATAGGGTCCTCTAAGCAAAGTACTGTCATGATTGCATAAACCACACAGTCACAGCACCATACTGTACAAATGTTGCCATATAAGTGCCATGGAATCTTTCCATCTAAACTATAGTTCTCAACCAATCAAGAAGAATAAATCTCAAAAGAACCAGGGAGTGGGACTAAACTAATCCAAACATAATTAGTGGCTCAAACTATCTGTAGTACTATAAATCACTTGAGACTTTGAATTGACATAATAAGAGAATGTGAATTAATACATAAAAACATCTACATGAATAAAGAGACATATAAAACAAGTAATTAAGTAATTTTGATTACAACACAGTTTCTATTGCACACACACACACACACGTATGCTATACACACTTTTGTACGGTGTTTTTTAAGTCTGTTGCTGCCGCTCTTTTTTAATAACCTTTGTACTAAAACCAAGAATAAGTTCTGATTATTAAATCTCTTCCCCATGAAAAAGCCCAAAAGCTATGTGCTTCATTTAGTTAAAACTGTAATGAAAATGTTCATTTTTACTGAACGGCCTGTTTTCCCTTGCAATGTTACATTTTGAAAGACCACGTAGTATTATAAAGTCACAGTAGTATCCAAACTTTTCCAGTTAAATATATATTTTGAAAGCACTAAATCAAATTCATCTATTACTGTGACATACAAACAAATGTTTCATTATATATTTAAAAAGTAATTAAAGATTATTGGCCCCGCACAGCCTGACATAAAAGTGACAGCAATAATCTTTATGAATGACAGACCCGCCAGGCCAATAAAAAAACAGTTTCTCATTAATTAAAAAGTGCCACCTGGTGTGGACCGCCCTGCTCACCCCCCACTAGCTACACCACTGATTGAAAGCCACATTCAAACAAAATGCATCTGGCCAGTGGTGGATAAAGTATGAACCAATAATGACAAAACTGCCCAATTCAGAACATTTCCATCATAAAAGTCTACTCAAACTTCTGTCATTACAATCTACCAATATCAGTAAATATGCTCAATCTCTGCAGAAGTAAAAGTAATCTAAATAATTCCACATTAAAGATATGTATAACTAATTAAGAGGTTGCTGCTAGTAAGCAACTTTATATCTCATTGTTTTATCTACAAATAAAGTGTCTGCTGCCCTTGAAGAATAAATTGCTCATGTTACATTAATAAAATGATAAGCTAGTAATATTGCAATAGGAAATGGATAGCAACCTGATAACAGGTTTGTAGTTACTAGGTGTCTCCATCAAAAGGAGGACTTTCTCAGGACTGCAGCATCCACCTCCTTTAAAGTACAACACAGTACAGTATCCATCTACATACAGTGGGAGTAGAATCCACAGCCTTCTGCATCAAAAGCAAGTATACTACCTGTTGTGCTACTAACAATGCAAGCAGGCTTGGTATAAGCAGTACTAAACTCCTCTTCCCCTGAAGCTCTAAGCTCCTTGTAATATCCACACTCAACTATATCGGTCAACTTTGTAGCACAAGAAATTTGAAAAAAGCCAACATTTATTGGGGGAGGACAAAGGCAGAAAACCAGGGACACATTTTAACATTGCTTGTATAATCTTAGAAAGTTACTAGAATGAATTGTCTTGTATTACCATGCGTTTCCTGAAAGATAAGAAGACTGAAACTTAAATGTAATTTTTTAGTGAATTCAGTTCTGAATGATTTGCCAGAAAACCACAAATTTTAAGAGGAACAGACCAAAAGTATGAGCCAAACAT
This sequence comes from Protopterus annectens, assembly GCF_019279795.1. Taxonomy (NCBI): domain Eukaryota; kingdom Metazoa; phylum Chordata; order Ceratodontiformes; family Protopteridae; genus Protopterus; species Protopterus annectens. The sequence continues at coordinate 269,257,315 of NC_056729.1, read as the reverse complement.
TTCCAGACATTCTGTGAAAATCTGGACAGTTGAGAGCAATGGACTCAACTCCTTGAATAGGTAAAGAATTCAGGCTCTTGTTTCTTGTACACAAGGTACAGGGTTTGAGCCTGAGTAACACTAACCACCAGGTATACCTAATTGGGGCATTTCATACACACACACACACACACACACACACACACACACACACACACACACACACACACACACCAGCATAAATAACTGTGACACACACACACACCAGCATAAATAACTATGCTCACTACTACACTGAGAGCTGCATAAATAAATATTTCATCTCCTTACTTGTTGAAGTTGAACTCATTCCACACTTGATGGGACTCACTAAGTAAACATCCACACTCGGTCTGTACACAGACGTGAGAACATACTACAGAATACACATCTTTCAAGAATGTAAGCATTAAGCATTACTGAATGTTCCCTTCAGGTGTGAGAAGCCTCTACTGAGAATGATCTGATTACTCTTTTTGAGGTTCCTTTCAGGTGTGAGAAGCCTCTACTGACAATGATCTGATTACTTTTTTTGAGGTTCCCTTCAGGTGCAAGAAGCCTCTACTGAGAATGATCTGATTACTCTTTTTGGGGTATTGAACACATTTTAAAAGTTTTTGAGATACAGCATTAAAGAAAAGAAAATTATGGCCCTTAAAATAATCTTTGAGTTTTCCCAGGCCCTAGTGAGTTGATGTAAATTTCTTTCTTTTTTAATCACCTTTATTAAATTATCACTTAAGACATAGGCAAACATATATTAACAGAAAAGAAAACAAACCATACTAACATTTTTCCATTTACAGACATCAAACAACACATAACTTTTTTCTTTTTTTTAATTATTTTCAGTCCAACTTTAGATAAATTGCTGAATTCCTGCCTTCCCTTAAACTTCACTCCGCCTCCTCCTGAGCATTATTATGCATGTATTGTTCCCACAATTTCCATTTCTATGTGATTTGCTCCTTCCCTTTTCTAAAGACCCCTCTTCCAGTTCTTTTATCTCCTTTATAAATTTCAATACTTCAAATAAAGTTGGTTTAGACTTTGATTTCCATTTTCTAGTAATTGCTTTTTGGCAGCCAACAGAATTAAACTTAATAAGACCTTGCTGTGTCTAGGCCATTTGGATCGTATGTCCTAGCTCAAAAATCACATCCTTAGTTATAGCCATTTGCTCACCCCATATTTCTGACCAAGTACTCTGTGGGTAATTTTTAACCTGCCAACCCATTACAGTCCCAAAACATGTATGCCCATTTACCTGTTTCTTCCCCCATTACACATCCAATGTTTATTGTCTACCTGAGGAAAAATTCTATGAAGTCTGCTTGTGGTATAAAAATACTTATGCAAACACTTCCAAGCAAAGATCCTAAACCTTCTGGACTTTGTTACATACTTGGGTGCCGTGCATATTTCCTCCCATTGTTCTTTTGTAAATTGCTTTTCCAGTCTCTCTTCCCAATCTTTTCTAACCTCCTCTGATTAATTCTTACAGTTAACATGCAATATTTTATATACCCTACTAATTATCTCTTTTTAACAACAGCTTCTGTTCTAGAGTCAACTAAAAACCCCACCAGAGCAGGTCTTTCACTTAGGATTCCCCTATCCCTTCGCTTTGCCTAGACCATCATAGTTGATATAGACTGATATCAGCCCCTGGTAGGGAAGGCAGTCTATAGCCTGAAGTCCAAACATTTTCTTGACCTCATGCACTCTATTACCTCTCCCTCTTTAGTTCTTTGCTCCCAAAACCTTGTTTCCTTTGCCAGTTTTCTCCATTAAATTCCAGTTTTCTGTACCTCTTCCTGCAAACATACCTACTGGCAAAATCTCCTTTCATTCTCATGTTGGCTTAGATCTTAGAATATTTTCTGCTACTTTATGAATATAATATAATATTAGGTATGGTTATTGTTGTTATCCTTAAGGATCAGCATCCAAAATCCCAGTCTATCTTTATTTCTTGAACTACCCCCCCCCACTTCATCAACATCCCTTTCCATTTTGAATTATAACCTTCTGCTTATGTAATGTATATGAGCCGTAACTGTGTAGCTCTAAAATAGCCCATCAAATCAGGTAATCCTAAAGCACCTTATTCTGTTGGAAGGATCCCACTTAACTCCTGCCCTATTCCCCTCCCAGATAAATTTCTTCAACCTTTTTATTAATTATTGTTCACAACTTCTTCTCTGGTTGATAAAAGATATGCCTGACCTGTATATAAAATTAAAGGGACTAAATACATTTTCACTGTTTGTATCTTACTATCCATATCCATAAGCAAGAGCTTCCAGTTTCACATTTTTATTATCTTTTGTTTAGTATCTTCCCATATAGCCTTACTGCCATAACAGAAGCCTTTCTAATCCATAATTCATCTTGTTGTGTCCCCATAAATATGGGTATTGCTGAACCAATTCATGTGTGGGTATATAATTTACGGATATAACCTTTGTTTTATCTTCATTAATTTTATATCCTTTAAAATACTTGAAACTGACTCAAAATGTTCCCCAACACTGGGATGTCCTTTTCTGGATTTATCAGGTGTAATAATATAGTCTGCAAATAAACCCAGCTTTTCTTGATTACAGTACCAATTATATCCCTTATTTTTCTTTGCCAATAACTGTAAATGTAAAGCAAATAACAAAGAAAAAGAAGCAGATGTAGATTTCTTAGAGGGAAGAACCAGGTCCAATGCTTTATTTATTTTATATTTGTTAACCAGGTAAGCAGACTGGTCCAAAGACCCTAATCAGCCATTACCAGAGCAAAGGAAATAATATAAAATATACAGCAGGCAAATACAACACATATACACCACTGGTATTTTAAATTGAAAGGCACATTATTATAAATACAGAATGTAAAAGCAATTATATATTTGGGCACACTCAAAATAACATTTCTAGATAAGACTTAAACATGTCTCAGCATTATAGAGGCATATAGAACAGCAAAGAATTTGACTGCTTGGAGTAAATGTAGCAATTATTTAGGAGCTTATTTGGGCCCCTCTTTTCAGGTTTTAGTAGAGGCTACCTACAGTGATATCTGTACAAGCTCTCCATTTTGTGGCTCAATGGAAGTTACTACTTTTGAATTTCCTAGATCCTTTGTATGACCTCAGGGTACTTTCTTACTCCCTTAGTTCTATATGTGCATCAGGGTATACCCCCATTTGATACTGATCCTTATCTTAAAAAAAGATCCATCATATTGCATGTGAGTTTTTGTGGCAGGGACAGAGGCCCATTTAAATTGGGAGATTCTCTTTCTCCCTACAAATGTGAGTGGACTTGGAGCATTAGATTTTGATAAGTATGCTAGGATGGCTCTGCTGAAGATGATTTGGGGCCTACTGTCCCAGACAGATGAAGACAAATTTGAAACAAGGGGTCTTAAATAATTTGGGTGGTATCTTGGCTTTTTGTAGACAACTCTGGTGTGGGAAGAAACTATTTAGTGGCAAATTGGAGTATTTTCCTAAAGAGCTGCTAAAGGGGTTGAAGTAAGCAATTAGGGTGACAAAAACAGAGGTTTGGATGTTTGAAATGATACCCCTGCAACTATTTGAGCAATTGAATTGTTTTGGTCAGAACGTTAGAAGGGTACTGATGGGATGCAGTATGCCAGTTTTTTGGAACCATATTTTGAATGACTTAGATTTGCTCCCCATCCAGTCTCTACAAAGGATTTTGGGAACAATGCTATGTCAGGATGCTTTTGATGAGGTGTTGAAAGCTGGCATTGCTATCATGAAGGGGTCAAATGTAAAAGAAGCTGATTGCCCCAACCTGGTTAAACAGGTCTTGGAGATTAGAGAAGATGGTCCTCTAAATTGGGAAGTTAGCGCATAGGTCAATGTAAGCTGTTGCAGAAAGGGTTGAAAGGGTTAACAAGAGCACCTTTGGAAGAGGCAAAGCCATAGCTAGCTTTGCCCTGTGCAGTTCCTCCTCGATCTGGCAATCTGGCATCCCACTTAACTTGCAGTTGAGAAGCAAAGCAAAACAAAACAAAACAAAAGAATCTTCATGCTACAAAGGACCCCCCACCAAAAAAAACACTTAGATGGTTTTAAACATGATGTTCAGAGGTTGTTGCAGAGGATTTAGGAGCTGGATTTTACCATCAACCAGGCTGAGTATACATTAACATTTCCTAGTGAGGAACGAGTTGAGTTGTAAAATCTTAAGCTCTTTAGTCTAGCTATAATTGTTTGTAAAAAGGTCATTACTAAAAACTGGAAGGCTAAGAATTTACCAGCAGTTGTTAAACTGAACAAGTTGAGCAAGAAAATCTCTCAGACGGAGATTGTTTCTGGGTGCCTTGAAAGAAGATCTGCTTTTCTGGTAAAATGGGCCCCTTGGATTGCTACAGTAGGGTAGTAAAATGGAATCCATGTTGCAATACTGGCATCCTGTTGTAAGAGTAACCTAATTCTTGCTGGTGGAGACAGTTCATATGCAGTATTTGGGGAAATGTTAAGTTTAGGGGAGAAGTGACAGATGGATATGTACCCCCAATACATATTTTAATTGATTGTAATATTTCCTGCTGTATGACTTCTAAGGATGTCTAGATTTTTATATGCACATGAATGGTACATCTCTTATACATTTTTAGGACCAGATGACCCTCTAGTATGTTCTTTTTTTCTGTTTTAATGTTATTTACTTGCTATATCAGCTTTAATGTTGTGGTTGTATTGTTATTTGATAGGGCTGTTGTTAATTGTTATGGTTATCTGGAATTGTAAGTGTTGTTGTTTATGTTTAATAAAGTTCATTGGAAATTAAAAAAAAAAGAAAAACATGAACAATGAGAATAATCAGTTAGTATAGTTTGTTATTCAGTTTCAAAATTTTAAGGGAAATTGCTGGTGCTGAATGGAACATCTTTATAGGGTTGATGCCTTAAAGAACTGTATGTGTTGAGGCCATAACCCTGTAATAGCAAAGTTCAAAGCAAATATAGAGCGAGCTGCCCTCAAGAACTGAAAAGTTGTAGGGCAGCCATTTTGGTAGTGCAGAGGGAGGAAGTCCTGACTGTGATCCAGGTGAATGGAGTTCATTTAGTGGCTGTGGCAGTGGATGATCTAGGCAGGGAGGGAGAGGAGTAATGGGACATGGCCTGCTCTCCTCTCCTGTGGTTGGGTGAAGTAGTTTCACAGAAAGAACATAGAGAAGTGTGATTTCCTGGGGGAAACTGGGTGAAACACTTCTTGTGCTTCAGCTTTAGTGGGAAGGACTGACTGCTGACAGTGTCCCTTTCAGAAGTGAGGGATGACAAGTACAATCAGCAAATTGCATGCCCCTTCCTTTGCTCATTCAAGTGCAAGTGGGGATGTAGGGCCATAAACTAGAAACCTTTGAACCAACCTTGATGCCCTGATGGCTGCCTTAGTAATAGCCCCACTTGACCAGCTCTCATCCTTAGTAATGAGGGAATGAATGCGTCATTTGGCTGAGAAGAGGCTGATGAAAGTTAGGTAGTGGGTATAATAATGGCAAAAAAAAAAAAAAAAATAGGGTGTATTGACATTATACGTTTTTGGAAATATCGTGAACAATATGTTTCCATCTTGAACATGAATAAAATCAGGCAACAATTTTTTCTGATTGGTGGCCATTTTAAAGACACTTGTGACCCCCCCCCCCCCCCGGACAACATTGCTTCTTATATTCATTTTTTTTCTAGAGATAGACTGTCTTTTACTTTAAAAACAAAGGTATATTCAGAGTGAGTCACTCACAAATCAGTAAAGTGATGAACACAAATTTGCAGTAAACAGCAAGCAAGACTTGAACAAACAGTGAAAATTATTATCAAATGTGCACCATTTTTGGAAGTATAGAGACCCACACTTCAACACTGCCCCCTCATCATAAAATATACAAATATGTTTCATATTTCTGTGATTTATAATTAAAAAAAACAAAAGACTAGATGTAAAATTTACATGTTGGTCCTTTAAAAATGAATTAATCCCCATCTGGAAACCTATCCTTTCAACCCTGTGGTGTTTTCCCCAGACCACTGTTCCCTTCACCACTTTCTCAGTTATGCGACTCTGTAAGAGATCAGTTGGTATTCTCTAAATTGCCCATAGGTGTGCATGTAATGTCTAAATGTGTGTGTGTGTGTGTGTGTGTGTGTGTGTGTGTGTGTGTGTGTGTGTGTGTGTGTGTGTGTGCGTTCATGTGCGCCCATTTTGTGATAGACTGGCACTTGTCCAAAATGTTTTTTCCACGTCTTATGCCCACTAGTTGCTGGGATAGTGTCAGGAGTCCTCATAAACCTGTAAACAGATAAAGGATAAAGCAAGTTATCAGAAAATGGATGAATGGATCTACTTAAATCTTGAAAAGCATGGCAAATTGCATATATGAAGTTATATTTGAAGAGAAATACAGGCAAAGGCACCCAGATAAGGAAAATTTCACAATACAAAAAATAAGAATACAAAGGGGGAATGCAGAACAGAAGATTAGTAAAGCAGAAGTTAAGCAAACAAAAGCTAAAATTATTGAATACCTGCGAATTGAAGGATTTAGTGTAGAGAATCTAACACAGGTTATGTCACAGCATGATGGAACAATGAGTCCCCAAAGTAAGGAAACACGGGTGGAGTGGAAGACATCTGAAGAAGAAATATGGACATGGGAAAGAAAAATTGATTTAATATGGTGCAATATTTATGCAAAGGAGAAAGCAAAACTAATCAGTACAAAAAAACAGCACCAAATATAGCTGAAGAAAAATGCAGGCAAAGGCATCCAGATATGAAAAATTTAACAATACAAAAATAAGAAATCAAAGGGAGAAAGTAAAAAAGAAGATTAGTAATGGAGAAGATAAAGAAATAGTAAGTGAAGTATTATGGAATAATGAGTCTCCCAAATTAAGGAGAAACAGAATGTGAAGCATCTGCTCACTTGTCATATGAATCCGCTCTGAAGCCTTCAGTAGGAAACCAGTACAAAAGTTTAGTTGTATTTGCACAGCAAGGGAAGGAGTAGGAAACAGTTGCAACTCTGATGTAGTCAATATTGTGGAGTGATAGGCCAGTGAGTTCCCATATGAAAGAGTAATGGATGATGCAGGATGCAGCTAAAGCGAATATGTCACAAGAAGATGTTCTAGAGCTTTCTGTGGAATGCCTAGAGGAAACAGACAACAAAGAATGCGCCCTCAGTTTAGAAGTAAATGATCTATGGGAAGAGTTTCTTGATTTAATAGCAATGGATAGACATATTAATATTGATTAAAGAAATAGATTAGAGAAAGGAAATAAGACTCAAAATGTTAGAGGTCTGATAAAACAGATGAACACAGTAATCAAGACTATTAACAGAAATTCATGTGTTTTTAGAAAACTGGAAAATATTAGTAGGACATGCCGAGTTACTTTTTTGTATAGGTTCAAGTCCCAAATTTATTTATAGAAATAATTATAACCTAAAATGGTTGTTAGAAAATGACAACAGTAAGATGGCTATATGCCCCTACAATGGGAATAGAGAAAAGGAATGTATAAATGTGGTGACAAGTCTGTAGATATATTTTAGAGGGTCCTTATCTTCTTTTGGACCATTTTAAGTCCACCATACCTATTCCAGGTGTATTCATTTGCAAAACCAGGGGTGTGGTTTATGCTAGCATTTGCTCTAGTTGTACAGCCTATTATATAGGAATGACCACTAGGAGCCTTGAGATAAGAATTAAAGAACATCTTCATGCTATCAAATCTAAAGATGAAAATAAAGCCTTGTTTAAACATTCACGCTCCTATGTTGATTTTAAAACGTTTTTGTTTACTGTTATTGAAGCTGTTCTCATGGACTTAGGAGGGGGTGATTTTAAAAATAGAATAGAACAGAAAGAAGCACTTTGGCAATTAAGGCTGGGGTCAGATAAAGCACCCGGCCTTAATGAGTATATCAACATTAAGTTTTTTTTAAAAGGACGTATATTAAAGTCCACTAGGGGAGAGTGATGTATTGGTCAAGTTGGATTATATTATTGTTAGTTGTTTCTTTACATGGTTAAATTAATTACTTAATTGTTCAGGGAATGTTATCGGTTGTAAGTTTTTTAAATAGTACTTTGGTTTTTGATCATATTGTTCTGAAGAAGTCTTTGGACGAAAGCGGATAATAAATGTGTTTTACACTAAAGCCTCATCATTATTTGAGAATGAATTCTCTAGCTCTACAGTGCAGCATCTGGTGTTTTTTATTTGATTTATTTACTACCATCTTCAGTTGGGACAGTCTTTGGTTTGTTTTTCAATAAATCAAAAAGTCTACACATTTTTTCTTGTAAGAAATGTAAAATGAAAACACACAAGGACAAGCGGCTCAGTAAAAAATAAAGTTTGAAAATTATTGGAACTGAATAAGAGATAGCAGCTTTTCTGGTAACTAAAATCTGTAATGCATTTACTAGAACAAAAGTTAATGTTTTCTGAAGGCATATAAGTTGATTTTCATATCTGGGAGGGGTATAAAGAAGAAGAACACAAAGCAATTAGTGTTAGCAGAAACACTGGCTCTAGCATGCACTTTAGCATGGATAAGCTTAATTTTAGGTTAGTTATTGGCTGTGGGTGCAGCTGTCTATTTGGGGCAATTGTTCCAATCAAAAGTGTAAATCTTTATTATTTGAAGATGTATATAATTTTGTGTGTTTGTTTTAAGTTAATAGGTTATGGGAATGTTCTAGGGTGTTTTCTGTAAGAGTTTTCATAAAACAAGTCTTGTAAAATGTGACGTAGATTCAAATAAAAATGAAAAAAAGTAACTTTATAAAGGATCAATCTGCCAAACCTTAGTGAGTCACATAACACAAAAGCTGAAAATAGGCATTTAAAAACTGTCATATATAATAGATGGGAATAATAACTTCTTATCATAATGGCTGCACTAAAATATCATTTTGGAATGTACATGGTCTCACAGGTATAGACAAGAAAGCTAAGAATATTGAATTACATTAAGAAATGCAGAGTGCAAGTAGCAATGCTACAAGAAACACATTTGGAAAGGCCTGAGCATGTGAATTTGAGAATGCAAAGATTTCAGGATGGATATTCAGCAGAATGTAAGGGACAAAGGAAAAGGCAAGTACTTATACTAATTGCTACAGTAGCTTTAATAGTGCTAGAGGAGAGAGAAAAGATAGTAGTGGTAGATTTGTGCTAGTAAGGGGCTTCTGGCAAGGAAGAAGGATTATGCTGGCATGTTTTTATATTTGACCTTAAACTGCTATTATGGAGCTTAAGAAAATTTGAAGATAAATAATCAGCTTTCAACAGGGAATATTACTTATAGGTGGGGAGTGGAACTTGATTTGCAACAGTGTGGGTGTATCAGGGGGACCTAGAAGGGAAAATATGACAAAAGAGTATAGATTTCTGAAGAAATTTATGAAAATATTTGTTATGGAAGACATGAATTCAGTAGCAGGAACTCAGAGGAAATTTACATATTATTCCCCAAGCTACAGTAACTAGGTTAGAAGTAGGAACATGTACGTTTAATTGAAAGCTTCTACAGGCATCCAATAATCATTTCAGGTCACATGCCAATAACAACCAAGATAAAAATGCAAGGTAATGACGTACAAGTGAGACACTGGTACTTCCCCACCTACTTGATAAAAAGAGAGGCATTTAAGGAATGGGTAGATGAAATTATTTGAGAGATATTAGGGAAGACAGAATTTTTTTCAGAAGTTATAGCTAGTGAGTGGGATAAAATGAAAGTGGAATTTAAAAACAAGGTAGAAATAAAAGAAAAAAAATATGGTTAAGAAGTAACAATAATTATTTAGAGGGGCTGACAAAGGCTAAATTATTGCAGAATAAGGGAATCTCACAAAACAAGAAGAGATGCAAACACAGAGAGCTAAAGAGAAAATACAGGAATATCTGGATAATACGCAAGATACAAGCAATGAAAATGTCTTTAGTCCATTTAGTTTTATATACAGGTCAGGCATATTTTTATCAACCAGAGTTGAAGCTGGGGACAGTAATTAATAAAGAGATGAAGGATTTTATCAGGGAGGGAAAGGGGGTAAGGGTCAAGTGGGATAAGCTGGTGCTCCCAGTAGAACAAAGTGTTTTCTGATTTCCTGATTTGAAAGGATATTTTACAGGTACACATTTAAGGCTCATACACATAACACAAGATTAAAACTAAAATTCAAAGTGGAAAAGGATGATGATGAAGCAGGGGATAAATTCAAGAAATAAGGCCAGAGTAGAATTTTCGATGCAGATCCTTAAGGAAAATAACAACAGCCATATAGAATATTATATTCATAAAGAAGCAGAAAGTATTATAAGAACTAAGCCAGCACAAGAATAGAGAAAATAGATTCTTCTGATAGGGATGACTGCAATTAGGGGTATAGAGAATAGGTAGGAGGGGGCTGGAATTTACTGGAGAAAACTGGCAAAAAGTGAAGGTATTGGGATCAAATAACTAGAGAGGGAAAGGTAATAGAATGGTAACAGGCCAAGAAGATATTTGGACTTCAGCTATAGACTGGCTTCCCTATCAGGGATTGATACCAGAGTATAGTCAAAGAGAAAGGGGTAGGGGAACCCTAAGTAAAATACCTGCTCTGGTAGAGTTTTTAGTTGAATCTAGAAAAAAAACTGCTGTTAAAATGGATAATTAGTAATAATTAGTACGGCATATAGAATATTGCACAATAACTATAGGAATCGATCAGAGGCATTTAGAAAAGATTGAAAAGACAGATTAGATAAGTAATTCACAGGGAAACAATGGGAGGACATATGTATGGCTCCCAAATATGCAACAAAGTCTAGAAGATTTAAGATTTTTGCTTGGAAGTGTTTGATGGATATTTTACATTCCAAGCAGACTCCAATGGATTTTTCCAAAGGTAGATGGCAAATGTTGGAGGTGTAATTTTGAAGAAAGAGATAACTGGGAACATATGTTTTGGGAGTATAATGAGTTGGTGGACGTTAAAAATTCTTTACAGAATAATCTGTCAGAAATACCGGGTGAGCAAATGAGTGTAACAAAGTAAATTATTTTATTTATTTTTAGGAAGAGATACAGGATCTGAATTTCCTAGATATAGTAAGGCCTTGTTACATTTAATCCCGGTGGCTGCCTAAAAAGCAATTACTAGAAAATGAAAGTCAATGCCTAGTTTAAACCAACTGTATTTGAAGTAGTGAATATCATGTCAGAGATGAAAGATTAAAAACAGGATCTTTAGAAAAGTGAGGTTTTTGGGAAGGCAGAAATTGGGGAATTTATGTTATGTTGGATTGATTATAATTGTATAAAAGATTATTCCGGGGATTCAATAAACTCTGTGTAGGCTTCGCACAAAACCAACACAGAGTTTACATGTTAGCTCAATGAACAGCAGCACTAGTTGCATAGTCATGCTGCTCATTGCACTTACATGTATACAAGCATGGTTTCATAGCTAGCAACAGTGTCAATGGCCAGGAAACCATGCAGAGCAGCATGAGCATAGGAAGAAGATATATTCAAGTTTGCTTACGAGCAAACTTGCTTGGTGAGATTGCGCAGGCAGCCACATTGACTACCGAGGGTAAAAATACTGCAATATCAGTAATATAACACAATAAAGTAAAGTTTATTCAGTGCAATCTACACTAAAAACGTATTTGAAGAATTAAATAATGGAGGGGGGTGGGTTAAACAGGAAGGCCAAATACCAAGAAACGTATACTGGACAAGGAAAGTGTGCTGATGAAAATGGGCACAGACATGAATGATAGGAATGAATAAAAAGGAAGAGGCCATGGTAAATAGGACAGTGTTCCCAACAATAGGATATGTCAATGTATGTACACTTCCAGCACAAGTCAATAACATAACATTAAGCACATATGTAGATAGCACAGCACATACTACTGTTTACACCTCCTTAGCAAGTACATTATGATATAAACACACATTACAGTATATATATATATATATATATATATATATATATATATATATATATATATGGTTTCACTTCATATCGTCGAAAGCTCATTTCATCGAATTTCAAAACAGCGAGACCAAATCATCGAAAACTCAAATCGTCAAAAACTCATAACATCGAATCTTAAATCATTGAAAACTACAAAGCAACTAGAAATAACATCCCAAACACTGTTTACTACGTTTATGCAGGGGGGCAAGCCCCCCCTACACCCCCCCAAGTGGGTGTCTCCGCCCCCCACATCTCCCAAAAATTAAATATACCAACTCCAAGGTTGCACTACAGTGGGGTTAGGAAATAACCTTTTTCACCCACTGTAGTGCAACCTTGGAGTTGGCATATTTAATGTACGGGGTGTGTGGGGGGGGTGCAGCCCCCCTCATGGGGGGGTGCAGGGGGCTTGCCCCCCTGCATAAACATAGTAAAAACTCTGTGGGATGTTATTTCTAGTTGCTTTGTAGTTTTCAATGATTTGAGATTCGATGTTATGAGTTTTCGACAATTTGAGTTTTCGATGATTTGGTCTCGCTATTTTGAAATTCAATGAAATGAGCTTTCAACGATATGAAGTGAAACCATATATATATATATATATATATATATATATATATATATATATATGTGTGTGTGTGTGTGTGTGTGTGTGTGTGTGTGTGAGACTGTCACACAAAGTTACATGTCAATAGAGGTGAATGGTTGTGATATAAATATCACTGACATGCTCACTGGAGAGGACATTTAGCAAGGATAGTATATAAATTAGGGGTATGTGCATACTCTGATCATCTGCAAAATTACTTTCTTGAATATGGCTGAAATATTACCATAACTTTCAACCAATCAGGGACACATAGCAACAGACTCTTGGACAAATATAGACAGATACAGACACAACCATGCACATATTTACAGTATTACCATCATTAATCTGTGACACCGACAGAATATGTGAGTTTAACTTATTATACATATTCGTCAACTGTAATGATTGCCAGTATTCTATAAGTGGAATTCATCACCCCTTTCCCCAATATTACCAATTTTTAATGGTTTAAGAGGAGCATTGTTAAACTTGGATTTGAAATCAGGGCCATTCATGGCCAGTTGATAGGTTTGCCTGACACATAAGCCACAATCCCCATCTGCAAGAATAAGCCCCATGCCATCACTGTCATCACTGAGCTGTGTATTTACTAGGTGCAACACAGAAAGACATATCACACAAGTATCTAGTAGAGCAAATTGAAGTGAAGTCTACACTATCAAATCCTAACGGGTATACGTCCTAAAGAATAGTTCCATGTATGGGAGCTCACTGTGCCAGATGTGCTACACTTGACTAAAGTATCCCCGGCTGATGTAGATATCAGCCATAAGGATATCAACACATGCAAAAACCATACTATTATGAGTAAATTCCCTACACACAGCTGTGTATTGCATACATCTGACATGTAATACCCATAGATATTTTCTGAAGCATCATTATTAATGAATGGTACAATAGTATGTGAGAATGATGGCAATGCATCAACAATGTATGTGCACAGAAAGTACAACAGTACAAAGTCAAGTGTCAATGACTGAGGAAGCCATCACTGTAATATTATACACATACAAAACAATACATGGAGCAGCCACTATAAGTACATGTCAAAACTCAAGATGACACACGATCACTGTCCTCTGACATTGCCATTCAAAATGTTATACTGCCATTAAATCCTGACATACATCTATATGTGTTTATGCAAGCTATCAAGTGGTAATACTGATGTGATGTAGTGGTATGTCCATGACACAGTGCAGTCACCCTATAGCTGTACCAAGGGTACAAATGCACTTCATAGGTTCATAGGTTCATAGGAGAGTACTAGGCTAAAGACCCAAGAGTCCATACAAGCCTAGACAGATTCCCATTCACTCCAATGGAGCTCAGGAAATTTGCACTGTAAACAAATAAAATAAAAAATACTTCTACCTTGACTGAAATAAAGGCAGGAATTTAGCGTAAATCTTTAATCACCACTTTCGCCAGCAAGACTTCATCAGAAATATAAAAAACTACACATATAACACTGTTTAAATACTCTCAACATAATTGAATAACACTCCATTCAATTAATGCAGTAAAACAATTAACTAATCAACTTTTAAAGACAACTACTCATTCAATTCTTCACATATACTCATCTGTCTTTTAAAAAGCATTTAATATTTATTACATCATTTAATCCTGGCATTCTATCTGCTTTCAAATTTATCTGCCATTTGGTCTCCCTTTGTTCTAAATAGGTTTTGAAACTGCCCCCTCTCAAACTTAATATTCCTTGTTCCAAAACAGAAAATATTTTTTTAAAACCTTTACATTCAATACTATGTCTGTACAGAGCATTTTTACTATCTTTCTTTTTCATGTCATACATATGCTCTTTTATCTTGATATACAGATGTCTAGTGGTCATGCCTACATAACATTTTTGGCAATGACTACAAATTGCTATATAAACCACTCCCTGACTTTTACAAGTAAAAAATCCTTTGACAGGAATAGTACAGCCAATATGGGGCAATTCAATGTAAGGTCCTTCTAAGATGTATCTTCACATATTACATGCATGACACTTATACATGCCTATCCTACTACTTGTTACTGATGCCTTGTTTATATTAAATGAATCTCTACCTTTTTCAAATAACATATTTAAACTGAAAAAAAAACAAAAACAGTACCAATTATGTTGAGAGTATTTAAACAGTGTTATATGTGTAGTTTTTTATATTTCTGATGAAGTCTTGCTGATGAAAGCGGTGTTTAAAGAAGATTTACGCTAAATTCCAGCCTTTATTTCAGTCTTGTTAGAAGTTTTTTATTTTATTTGTTTTTTTTTTTTTTTTTTTTTTGTGATCGTGCACCTTTGGTTTTAAATTTGCACTGTAACTTCAAATGGACTGGGCCTAAGTATTTTCACAGAATCAAATCATGTCCTCACATTTTAAACAAATGTTCATATCTCTGAAACCATAATAATTATTAAAGAAGTATAAATGGCAAACAGCACGGCACAAACTATTTTTGTAGTGGTAGTATTCTTTAGGTTCTAGGTCTTAAACTGAATTTTATGAGTCACAGTAAACATAGTAACTATTACAGTTGGAATATTTTGTAAACAACTTACAATATCTCAGCAACCACTCAGGTTGTGCACATAATGTCAGCATAATTTTATTCATATAGCTGAGAGCTTTCATATGAGGCTAAGGAGGTCTGTCTGTGTTACTTGGTTGATGAAATATTTAGAAAAATATAAAAATTATATTTATATAAATTAATATCATAAAAATAACAATTAATATTTATTTACATGCACTACACAGAGGTCAAATATTAATGCAGTTGAGTTTACTATTAAGTATGCTTTAAAATGAGATCTTTTAAAACCTTGTACATAGCATAGTTTTAGAATTATTGATGCAAATATGAGCAAGCAATATTTGATGCCTAGAGGCGTCAGTAAGAGTTAACTGCAAATCCACCTGGAGGCATCACTCGGATGTAATGAGTTAAAATGAGTTTAACAGTTTTCAATGGCTAGGTAAACTAAGTTCATAGAGAAAGGAGCCTGTGCTATGTTATGTAATGCTGACTACCTCTGTCCATGAGGGACATGGGCACCACCCCAGGAGTAAATCTATGATTACACATCCATTGATGTAGGTTGCACTTGAAAAGAGTCAGGAAAGGACTTTGCTGTACATAAATGGGAAGCTTGTTTCAGAGAAGGGGTAGTCTCTGAGAGATGTGTCTAATTCTCCAAAATGATTTATGTCAGTGGCTAGGTTAAAATCCTTGGAATGAGAGACCCTCATACAATTTGTTTTACAAATGTGTAACCTTTCCAGAAAGGCCTGATCACACACTGCCCTGCAGCCCAGACACAGAGCGTCCTTTAGTAGTCTGTACAAGGCAGAATACAGTGATAGGGCTTTCAATATTTCCATGTAAGACTTGTTTTTTATAACCTGTATCGTCCTGGTGAGAAAACTCTGGATTTACTCTAGCTGTTGCAGATGTCTGCTGAGGTACATGTAAAAGGGTACAATGTATTCATTTATTAGTATAATGAGGGACGAGTACAATGGAATTATAATGTCCTTTGATCTGGATGTCATGCCCATTCTTATGAGTTGTGCCACATAGAAAGACTTTATCACCACCGTGGACACAGTGTGGCCGAAGTTCAGATTAATATCAACATGAGTAACCATATCATGTACCATAGATTCATAGATTAGTACTAGGCTAACTGCCCTTGCGAGCCATTTTAAGCCTAGCCAATTATCCCCTGTGAGATTCAAACCCTGTACCTTGTGTTTGTAAGGCAAACACCTTAACCATTAAGCCATCCTCCCAACAATATTAAGTCTACTGTTAGTGGGGTGCTGTCTATACTGTAATTAGGTAGGGTATTTGCTTTACAAAAGGTAATAAGTTTGATTTGTTTCATTTATTTCCTCCCCATGTCTCTGGCAACAATCATTTGTGAGTGTTAATCCTTTCTGCGGTATATTAGTGGCGTTAGTGGACTCAGTGATTGCCCCCAATTTGCCAACATCTGCAAATTTGGTCAGACAAAAATGGTCTATGTTTGCATTGACTTCTGAGAAATAAATATCTAACATGAAAGGGACTAATACAGAAACCTGTGGTATACCCCTGTTGACTGGCCTCTTGCTAGAGGTCAATTCACACACTTTGACATTATGAGTCCTATCGGTGATCCATTTGGCTATCCACCTGGTGATGTAGGGGGTTATACCCAGATGACAGAGTTTCTCTATAATACCTGAGTTGAGAATTGTGGCAAATGCCTTGACCAGGTCAAGTTAGGTGGTAAGCACAGTCTTTCCCTCATCTATGGCCTTGGTGACCTTCTCAAAGAAGTCCACCAGATTTAACAAACATGATGTACCCTTAACTAATCCAACATGGTTTAGTTCCAGAGTTGTGAGATTACCTATGTCCATGTTGATAAGGTCCATGATGATGGAAGCTGTTGTTAACTATGGATCCAAGTGGGTCTGCTAGGTCATGTTTGAAGTTATTTATAAGGCACATTGGGATGTTGTCAGGGCCCAGTGGTCAGAGATGAACTGCTCTCTTGAGATAACAGGCTGAGGAATGGTGCCAGTTATACTTTGGGTGATGACTGGGGGGGGCAGAGGGTTGAGGTTTGATCCAAATCTGCCAGTTAGCAGGTTCTCTATTTCCTGTGGTTGAGTATCCACAACCAGCTCTGCACATACCTGGGCATTCCCCTTAAGATTTCAGTCTAAGTTACAAAATGCTTTGTGATATCACATCCTAAAACAACATTGTGTATGAATCACATGCAACACAGTCATACAGCTCAACCTATTTCATTTCATTACATCATTTGTACATCATATGCCTGTATGTTTATCATTGGAAATATGTAGGTGAGTGCACCATATATGTACACATTATAACTGTTGTGGATGCAGGTCATACAGAACAGTTAATGCACAAATGCTGACAGCCACACAATGCTTCTGTGAAACACCTGAATAATCCTTATGAATAGCAACTCAGTTGTGCATACAATGAATTCCCCAAGGTTGAAAGTGAATCTGAGCATGTCATATGTTTCTGTATATAAGCATTACAATGTGTGGATAAACCCAGGTGTATGTGCTCATGTAATCAATATGGGGTAATATTGCTATATGTCAGATAACATTTCCAGATGCTAGGTATAACATATGAACACATGTGCGATACTGCAGCTCTCGCTGTGATGGTTGAATGAGAACTGTGCAGAATGTTGATATACTCACTACAAGAACACATGCCTTAGTAAAGCAACAATATACATAGCATCATTCCATGTCAACAGTGCTCAGGAGGCATATTACTACAACTGTTATGGAAGGAACATGTAACCCAATGGCAGCAGCATCCATCAATGCAGTAGCTCAAATCATAGATTAGAATGCACTGCTGTAAGGCTACACTACATTCACAACTCAACATAGCACATGTGGATAACAACAACATTGATGTGTGCAATCTTCAGAGGGTCATAAGGCGTTACTAGGCTAATGGTCAAGGGCACATAAAATCCTAGTCATTATTATTGTACCATTTAAACAATGTTGCTATATCTATGTGTGGAAAGATATAAGTTGTATGTGTGTATGTGTGCATGTGCTTGATTTTACTACAGACTGCCTCTGTCCATATGTGAGATGTGCACTACCCCATGACAGAATTAGCAATCACACATCCAGTGGTCTGCAGATGGCTTGCACAGGGTAATATAGCGGGTCTGCTTCATGATGTGTATAAGCATATTTCAAATTATGACATCCTCAGTGTTCCACAGAAAGGATATTAGGTGGACAGAGGGAACAGGTGACATTAGATTCATGGGGCTATGTAAAATGTTCTCCAGAGTGGGAGTCAAATGAAAGGATATTCAAAACATCATATAATGACCGTAATATACCACAAACCACACACACACACACACACACACACACACACACACACACACACACACACACACACACACACACAGTCCAGTTGATTGAGGTCAGATTCAAAAACAACACCTGTGTAGGTATACAAGCTGGATTTCATATAATGTAAGGCTAACACTACTGCAGATGTTTGACTTTAACACTCTCAGAGTACACTTTATGGAGAATGACATCATCAGTGTATGCTTAGAAGAAGATGGTGGGAGGATTGTATGACATAGATGTGAATTCACATATTGGTATAAAATTGTCTCCAGATTGATAGTTGAATGAGTACACACTCAAGTTGACTGCTGTGAGATTAGAACCAATACCTATCTAGTTGCATAAGTTAGATAATGCAGTACTTAATGCTAGTGCCAACACAGACAGATGAGTCTAACCGTGTTAGAGTACACTGTATAGGGGATGATAGCATCAGTGTATGTTGTGAAGAATATGTTGGGCAGATTGTGTGACATAAATGTGGACTCACATCACATTGTAAAATTATCTAAAGACTGATAGTTGAATGAAAACACACACAGACACTCAAGTTAACTGCTGTGGGATTAGAACACCTACCTATCTAGTTACACAAACTAGAGAACACAGTACTTAATGGTAGCAGCACAGCACAAGTTTGATGTTAACAGTATCAGAGTGCACTTTATAGAAGATGATATCATCAGTGTATGGTGAAAAGATGATGGAGTGAGGGCTGGAGGAACTTGTTTGGAGTCATGTACCTGTGTAAAAGAGTTTTCTAAATGATACCTGAGTAAGAACAGTAGGACCTAGAGCCAAGCTCTTCTGTCTTCACACACACACACACACACACACACACACACACACACACACACACACACACACACACACACACACACACACACACCCAAGATGACTGTTGCAAGATTTGTTCCCTACCTAACTAGTTACACAAGCTAGAGAACAGAGTCATTAAGGCTATCACCATGGCACAAGTCTGAGTTTAACACTGTCAAAGTGCACTTTATTGAGGATGACGTCATCAGTGTATGGTGAGATAATAATGGGCTGTGGGCTGTAGGAAATTGATGTGGAGTCATGTACCAGTGTACAATTATTTTCTGATGCTTGACTGAGGCCAGCAGGACCTGGAATCAAGTTCTTCTGACTACACACACACACAGTCTCGCACACACACACACACACACACACACACACACACACACACACACACACACACACACACACACACACACACACACACACTTTGGAAACCCTAGTACTGCAAGAGTGGAGGTATGTGCCTTCATATTCAGAAGAAGTGATCTCCACATTAATAGAATTTACAGACAATATCAATGGAATATGATCAGGATGACCAATGTCTAGTGTCAATATAAACCCTTAACAAATGTTACAATGCAGTTACTCATTGTATTTCTGTAGTCTACTTGACAATGGCCCAAGTACTGCTATATCATGTGTAAGTGTATTGCTTTAGTGCACACATGGATATCAGAAAGTATGTGTTCAGTCAAGTAATGGAAAATAACAGCCAAGTAACCAGAGTAAAGCATGCTAAACACTTCTTTACATAGAGCATTGCTGAGAAACTGATTGGCATGGATGATGGCAAAGTGTTCGCACATGCATGATTCGCATTTCATGAATTAAACTTGAACTTGTGAAGTAGTTTGTGAGATATGTAATGGGAGAAACTGCTGACAGATACTGTGATGTTCATGCTATAGTCTGTATTTGAAGTGTAGTGGGCAAAGTTTTATTACATTAATAACTGTTGCCATTGCCTTCCATGTTTGCACAATGTTAAGTGCTAAGCAAACTCAGCTCTATGCTTAAGGAAAAAAGTGTAAGATTTAATTTGGTTCACCTTCCTTCATGCAAACAGTCTCAACAGTAAGACTTTGGACAGTACTGTGTGTGAAAAATACACCTGTGGCCTAGTTTTCCCTGTAGCACAGTGTCTAAGACCTGTGAGCTCCTGCTCAGAACACAGGTAAGCCAGGGTTTAAATCCAGATTATTTTTTTATACAGATGATGGCAGGATGGCATTAACTAAGTAAATGTGATCAGGAGTGCAAATGTGACTATCAATGACTACAATAAAGTATATGTCTTCCCCAAATTTTATCAATAATGTCTACCTCCATACAGTTGTACAACTAGAAGCTGTTTTGCAGGCCTCACTGCAAACCACAAGTTAGTTATGTGTACAGCTTTCTAGAAATAAGGGGTGGTACATCTTTTAAAATAATTATCATGACTATTTATGTATGACCAGATATCCTGAAAAGTGTGTGCAGTATGCTTCTTCACTGTAAGGACAGTTTCCACATCACATTAAATTAACATTTCATCCATCATCACCTGAACATGACACAAAGTCAGTTCTACAGCAGATTTTTAAACATTGCACCCTATAGGTGCACTGACAAACTACTGAATCAAGGTAACATGTTTGAATTATCCATCAGGAGTATCATACCGGTATGCAGAAACTATGAGATGACCTGTACGTCCATCAGCCTAATTAGATACATACACATAAAGAGGGGTGGGAGTGAAGAGATGAATACAGGGAGAGATTAACATACACATAACAATGTTGTAATGGAACATTCATGGATATGTTTTTGGTCTGTATCATTATTAAGCTGCCTTGCTGTGTAGCATGAAGTGACTGACATATGGGTAAAGAAGGCTTAGGAGAGGGACAACAGGCTTATGGCAAGCAGAACAATGTTGGATAAATATGTCATGTTGGGGGATGGATGTCACTTCAAATACTCTTTTTGGTCAGTATTCAGCATATCTTCATGAGAACTCATAAATATGGCAAATGTTAAGATGTGGGTGATTAAACATATCATACACCTATAACATCATACTAAGAAATGATGTGAGATGCATCTAGAATGGAAAACTTGATGCTATGGGCAAAAAAATCTTCAGTCAAGCGATTTATGTCAACACTCCACATAAGAAGTTGCATTTTGTTACATTCAGCAGTCTCAAGAACTGTGAGAATAACTGTTTCAAAGTATCACATTTACTCTGCTTCAACTGTGTTCCTTTAGTGCAACATGTTTAAGCACCATTGCATTGAGATAACAAGACTAGTGGGGCCAATGGCAGAAACTCACCAAGTTTTACCATAAGATGTATATAACCATTCAATTCCACTTGGCATTTGTGCATGATGCCAAACTCCATGCAAATGCAGATGACAAAAAGTGAAGGTTTTTTATGTGCCATTTCTGACCTCGTGTTTAGTGTGTGATTCTATTTTTTGACCAGATTAAAGGTGTGAAAATGGCATTGATAGGAAAGTCTTGAAATGGGGGGGGGGGCAGAGGGAAGACCAAAGGGGAAGCAATAAAGGAATTTGCAGGAGGGAATTAGGAAAAAACATAGATATCCACTTTAACACGATAATGTGAACATATATAGGAAATTGGATGAATTTGGACTGCCACCACAACACAGATGGGTGACAAGAATATAATAATGTTGTATAGCCAATTTGACCAAATCAATTACGTCGAGAAGACATATGTGCAAAGTGGAGAATTAAGTATGGGACAATTTTTTTTTTTTTTTTTTGTGGGGGAAGAGAGGAATGATGGGGAAGGGGTATAGGAATATGAGGGTCAGGTAGGTAGAGTAGGTGAGGAATCAGGTGCAGACAAAGAGGACAAACAAGACAGGCACAGGGATGGTGATGGATACAAAAGGTTGGGGGGACACCATGACTGGTGATAGGTAGGTGGCATCAGAGGCGCATACCCATCAAGCATGGGAACAGTGAGAATCTAGTCCTCACCCTCAGAACTGTCATCACTGTCCTCTTCCTCATTTCCCTTTGACACTGCTTGACATGGGGGTCTCTTTTCCATTTTAATGAACAATCTCTCCAGGTGACAGATGCAGGCACAAAAGCCAGTTTCTAGGACATCATGCACCATCCCTGGCAGCTCCTGGCAGGTGACATAATTACCACCTCCACCAATACTCCTAAAGGGTGCCAATGCCTCAGCAGCCAGGGCAATGCTACCTGATGTGGATGGGTCAGGTAGTGCAGGGGCTGCACAGACAGTACTGCTAGGTTGCGTTTCAGAAGTGAGGGGGAGGGTTGGTGCAGCAACCAATGGAGGGTTGGCAGGCTGAGCCACAGCAGTTGGGCTACCTGCCTGTGCTGCATTTGTTTTGTTGGCAGAAATGTATGACATAAGAATGGCAAGTCTCCATTGAAAGAAAAAAAAAAGGAAAGAAATAAGGGGTGGGGTGAGACAAAAAAGAAAAGAGATGATTAGAACAATTATATATCACATATATGCTTTATTATGATAAATATATTTTTATTATTATTATATTAGCTATATAGCTTTCCCAATCCTAAAAATGATTGTGAACTGTTACAAGTAATCCTTGGAATATGCAGATATTACATAAATCTTTTAAATATACTACAGATTAACATAACAGCGTGGTATTAAAGCCAATATTGTTAAAATTAAAATTTACAAATGTTATTTGTTGAATGTGAATGTATAGGTTACTTGTGGGAATTGAACCCACCTAATCTGAATACAGTTATTACACGTATCTAATACAATTACCAACAGCCACAGAAAAAAAGCATGCATGTCTGCTGTTACAGTTAAAATCTGTATGCTTAAGTGATACTGATTTATAGAATCCCAGTAAATTTAATATAATCATATTCATTTGTGCTGCATGCATACCTCTTGCCTCTCTGAGTCTTTCCAATCTCTCAGCATGTGCCACCCTGTTTGCTGAGATATCCTGAGCAGTTGTAAAATAAAGGAGATAAAAAGAGACATGAAAGCATTGTGCATACCAGTTTTGCCTATCTACACCATTCCATATAATTTTTAGTTGGTTTATCTGTATACTTGCACAACTGTGGGTGTCAGCAGTGCTAAACTCATACAGCCACTGGTTGAGTTGTGCCTGCTTGTGTTGTTTCAGCTCACTGTAATGGTGCCTGCACTGCTTCCTAGAACATGGTATTCCAATTGCACTAGAGACAGCCTTGGCTAGGCTGTTCCAAGCCTCAGCTTTATACCAAGGCCCAGTGTAGTCCCCCTTGCAGCAGGAGTGCCACAAATATTTCTGACTCTTCCACACCCCATCTCTGTGCCCTGAAATTGGCACCATCTTTCCCATCTCCTGCCATATATGCAAAGATCCTCCAACAACATTACAAGTGTTTTCACACCAATTTGTGATATCATATTTTACGACCAGTGTGGAAACATATACAACCATGCCAACCATGTTTGTGCAATGTTAAATGAAGAGAAACATTGTCAAACAAAGAGGAAGGAAGTGCATTTGGCATTAATTTATGGCATGTACGCTGTTATACCTGGTCACACTTTGTACTATGTGCAACACTGAAATGCTAAATTACTTGGCTTTTAAGTCATGATTTTGGAAGGAGCATTGTGGTCACGTGACACGTATTTTGTGGGGACTTACACACTGTTAAATGTAGTTTGTACAATGTGGGATTCAAACTTATGTAAAAAAAGAGACTGCATACATTTCCACATATGTGGTGTTTCCTTATTGCCACAGATGTTTGCCAATCATGGTCATTACAGATAAGCAGTTGAAAGAGTAACTGGTGCTACATTACCATTAGGACTGTATGTGTCTGACATTATAAGATCCTTGTGTATGGACTCTCTTCTGTGATGCAGGACTAATGTCTGACAATATACTGGAAATGGAGAGAATTTCACTACTTTAGTAGTAGATTTGTGTTTTGTGGTACATGCTTCACATAACATTCTGCTCAACAGTTATATCTGTGTTATAGGAGGGTTTTAGATGGTTATCAGTAAGCTATACCCAGTACCCCTGGGATTTCAGATACTGGCTAAGGTTCTTGCTGCCCCTATAGTGCCTTTTTTAGGCAAGGTTCAAATGACAAATTCACCACCGTAACAGGAACATGCAAGCAAAAACTGAGGGTGATGCTACTCAATGCTAGAAGTCTAAATCTCAAAATGCACTCACTCAAGGCACTCCTTAAAATGGAGAACATCGATATCTGTGCAGTGACTGAGACCTGGTTTAAGGCTCCAGAGAGCACCCCTGCACTACCAGGCTATAACTCATACCACACTTTTCGGCCATGTAACCTGGACCGGAACACCAAAGGTGGAGGTGTGTTCATATTCATTAAGGATATCCACACCTCCAGGCTAGTTGCTCAGCATAATGCAGCTGAGGTTATCCAAGTGCAAATAATTCTGGGCAAAACTGCAATCCAAATTGTAGCATGCTACAGATCCCCCACCATGCCCCAGGATTCCCACTCCTCTTTTCTTGATGTACTGGAAAATATTAGGGTTCAACCAAACACCCTAATAATGGGTGATTTAAACTACCCCAACATTAACTGGGAAAACTACTCATGTACCAACTCCTTCACTCAACGCTTTCTGGAATTCATAAACTCCAATGCCCTGGATCAACTTATCCTCACCCCCACTAGGGGCAACAATATCCTAGATCTAGTCATTACCAACATGACTGACCGGTGTTCCACACCTGAAGTTAATGCCTCATTGGTCCGATCTGACCATAAGCTAATTACCCTAGATATCCACATCCTGCCCCCACCCCCCCATTAAGGAAACCACAGTAAAAAATTTCTCCAAAGCCAACTTCATGCTTCTTAGGACAGAAGTGGTGAACTTCATGACACCCATGCAGATGAACAATACAGTTACGACTACTGAATCTTACACAATTGCACTTTATAAGCACTTACACAACTGCATGGATCGTGCTATCCCAAACAGAACCAAGATGCTATCCTCCAAAAAAAGGAAGCCAATCTGGTGGTCCCCTGCCATAAACAAACTGTACAACAGAAGGAAGAAACTGTTGCAAAAGAGAGTAAAATCCCATGAGTAGAGGAGCTCCCTGGTCAGCCTCAGTAAGAAGCTGCGATCCCTGATAAAATCCTCCAAAGCTAGTTATGAAAACAAAATCGTCATTGATTCTAAAGACAACCACAAAGCATTCTGTAGCTATGTCAAGAATCTCAATGGCAACACTCAGATCTGCTCTGAGTTACAGCACAATGGCACTAAATATACAGACCCAACTGATATTGCCAACATCCTGGCAGACAGGTCCAGTGCTAACTTTACCCCCCTCTCACCCCCTAAAGAGCCCATCTCTATACCGGAAGAATGCAAAGTTCCTGTAATCACGGCTGCACAGGTAAAAACCACACTCTCCAAAGCCAAGAACACAGCATCCATGGAACCAGACAACATCCCAGGCTGCGTTCTACACAAACTACAGAATGAACTGGCACCCCACCTAAGTACCATGTTCAATCATAGCCTCACCTCAGGCTTTGTACCTGCTGAATGGCGCACAGCAACGGTTATCCCACTCCACAAGGGGGAGCCACCATGGACCCCGGGAACTACCGACCCATTAGCCTGACGAGCCTGGTCTGCAAGGCCATGGAACGTATCATCATGGAACCTATAAACAAAGACATTGGTAATCTCCAAACTCTGTACCCCACCCAGTTCGGGTTTGTAAAAGGCAGATCATGTCTCCTAAACCTGATGGACTTCTTTGAAGCCGTCACCAAAGCCATAGACGAGGGTAAGGTGGTTTACACAGCCTATCTAGATCTTTCTTGCCAAGGCTTTCGACACCATCCCCCACTCTGGAATTATAGATAAACTCACTAAACTATGTATAAATCCCTAAGTCACAAGATGGGTTGCCAACTGGCTCAATGACAGAACCCACACTGTGAAAGTAGCAGACTCCAAATCTGACTTCAGACCAGTGACAAGTGGAGTACCACAGGGTTCATTCCTGTGTCCTCTCCTGTTTGGTATCTACTTCTCTGAAGTACAAGCTAACACAGAAGGTCTTTGGCTAATGAAGTTTGCAGATGACTGCAAACTAGGAGCCATAATCAAAACTCCTAATGATGTGGACATCCTACAAAAGGGCCTCACTGAGACAGATGCCTGGTGTCAAAGCCATGGCCTCAAGCTCAATGCCAAAATGTGCATTGTCATCCCCTTTGGTAAAAACTCCGTACTCATGAACTACAACATAGATGGTAGTATACTTAACACCAAAAGTGTGATAAGAGACCTTGGGACACAGGTGGGCAGTAGTCTCTCCGTTGATAATCACATCACCACAGTAATCAGGAAATCCTTCTACGTGGCACACCTCATCACAAAAGGTTTCTCATCCAGAAAAAAAGAGGTCATTGTTCCCCTCTACTCATCACTCATTAGACCCATTATAGAGTACAACGTCCCTTTTGGTATGCACCTCACAAGACATCTACAACAACTGGAAAGGCCGCAGAAATACCTTACAAAGAGGATTACTGAGCTATGCAGACAGTCTCAAAAAAACTCCATCTTTACTCCGTCACATATCGCTTACTCAGAGGTGATTTCTGCCTAACATACAAAGCTATGTCAAACCCAGAGCTGTTGGACATGCTCCACTTAAAGAAATCCCAATCCCTCTGAGCTGCATGCTCTAGGGACCTAAACCTTGCACCACAATAAACAGAACATGCCGGAGGGATAGATTCCTGTCCCAGAGACTTCCCATACTCTGGAATAAACTTCCTATCTATATCAAACAAAGTTCCTCATTAGCACTCTTCTAGAAACATCTTGGTAATTGGATGGGAAATAGGAAATTCACCCTAGGGATCACTTCTGTGGATCTGCTTGACAGTGGCACAGGAAAATAATTTTCTTGGGTGGCAAAAGCCAGGGTACCTTTTTGGCTGGGCTTGTATAGGCCCTAGAGCTGATAGCCTAGTACCTACCTATTAACCTATGAACCTATTGTGTCCATCACATATATGCAACTGCATTTTTTACATAATCATTACTGTCATGATAAACCAGTTACCTACATAATACATATGATACCTACAAAAGTATGTCTGTGCTCATACATAGGCTCATAGGATCATAGGAAGTTAACAGGCTATTGTTCCTGAGCCCTTATAAGCCTAGCCAAGAGTTTAGCCCATGCATAGACAAATCAGCACCCTATGCCCCTGTCCAGCAGGGACATGGGTGGAATCCCTGGGGTGTATTTTCTATTTCCCATCCGGTTATCCAGGTTGCACTTAAAAAGGGGTAAAGCGGTATTCTGCTTAATGTGGAGAGGGAGTCTATTCCACAGATGGGGGAGTCTCTGGGACACAAATCTGTCCTGCCAACAAGTCCTATTGATGTCACAGAGCAGGTTGAGGCTGTGTGTGCAGGTTACTTGAGTGGAGCTTGATTTGCAGATATGCAGCAGTCCCTTCAAGGCTGCATCCAAGATAGCCTTGTATGCCAAACAGAGGTCACCTCTGAGGAGTCTGTATGAAACAGAGTAGAGGGATAGGGCTTTTAGCCTATATGTGTATGGTAGATTTTTGAGGCCCTGGATTCTTCTGGTGAAGAATCTCTGTGCTCTCTCCAGCTGCGGCATGTCCTTTGTGAGATACATACTGAATGGGGTGTTGTACTCAGTAATGGGCCTCATAAGGGAAGAATTCAGGGATGTTATGGCCTCCTTGTCCCTGGATGAGATACCCTTACTTATGAGGTGGGCCATGTAGAAAACTTTCCGTACAATGGAAGCAACACGGTGGTCAAAAGTCAAGTTGCTATCAATCAGGGTGCCCAAATCCCTCACAACTGATTGCATGCTTAGGACATTGTTAATAATGTGATAATTTGTGGGAACATCACTCTCCCCAAAGGGGATGATGATGCATTTTTTTGTATTCAGCTTGAGGCCATGTTTCTGGCACCAGTCATTTGTTTGGGTGAAACCCTCTTGGAGGATGTCCACGTCACTAGGGGAATTAATGACAGCTCCCAGCTTGAAATTATCTGCAAACTTGGTCAGCCATAGCCCACTGGTTTTGGACTACACCTCAGAAAAGTACATCCCAAATAACAGAGGCTCCAAGGTCGAACTCTGGGGTACACCACTTGATACTGGGTCTACTGCTTGAGGTGGCTTCTCCTACTTTGACTAGCTGGGTTCTGTCAGTGAGCCAGTTAGCTATCCATCTGGTAACATACAGATTGATGCCTAGTTAACAGAGTTTATCTATTATGCCCAAGAGGGGAATAGTGTCTAAGGCTTTGGCCAGGTCAAGGTAGGCGGTGTGCAGTGTCTTCCCTTTGTCCATGGCTTTGGTGACTGTCTCAAAAAAGTCAACCAAATTTAACAGACATGACCTCCCCTTGATGAAGCCAAACTGTGTGGAATCATGTGTTTGGAGGTTGCCAATGTCCTTGTTAATGAGGTTCATGATAATCCATCCCATGGCCTTGTAGATCAGACTAGTTAGGCTGATGGGTCTATAATTTCCCGGATCGGTGGATGCTCCACCTTTTTGTAAAGGGATGACAGTGGCTGTCCTCCACTCAGTTGGGACAAAGCTGGTATTCAGGCTTTAGTTGAATAGAGTGACTGATGGTGCTGCAAGTACCTGCCTGAGTTCATGTGGGATGCAGCCTGGGATGTTATCGGGACCCATGGAGGCTGTATTTTTTGCCTTTGCGAGAGCAGTGATGACCTGATCCCTAGATATAAGGGGAAGGGGCAAGTACTGGTAATGTCTTGATTTACTGATGGGGGGGGCAAAGAGGTGAAATTTTCCCTGAATCTGTCAGCCAGCAAGTTTGCTATATCTATGGCATTTGTATATATGGTATCCTTGACCACCACTTCCGAACAGATCTGGGTGCTACCTTTGAGATTACGGGCATATGTCAAGAAGGCCTTATGACTGTCTCTAGTAAATGTGGCCAATTTGGACTCAAAGTTTGCTTTGGAGGATTTCACTAGTGCTCTTATTTGCCTGTTTAGGCTAAGGAGAGATTGCTTCCAATTGGTACCTGTTCCTTTTTTGCCCTGGACAGCAATTTTTTTCTTTTGTTATAGAGTTTATTTATTGCAAGTAATCTCCGTGGTATCCCCGAAGTCTCAAAACAACCCACTAAAGTGTAGTGGGTCTAAAAACAAAACAGTGTAAGAAACTTCTCTGTGTGGAAGATTTTCAGTCCATATATTTCTAGTTAATCACTGTATATTAATCAGATCAGACAATAGTAGTAGAAGTAGCGAACGTAAACGCGTCAAGTCAAAAAGTAATAATAGAAAATATATAATTCTACAGCATTATTAAGTATTCAAAAGTAATCCAAGCAAGGCAGGCAGTCTGTTTCCAGTCGAAAATCCTTTATTAAGTACACAGACAAGCGATCCAAGTAAAACAAAAATAGAGTAATAATTTCCTCACAAGCTTTCTAAATATATATATATATATATATATATATATATATATATATATATATACTTTTTATCAGGCATGGGAGTGGTTTATTGTGCTGTAAAACAAAGTGTTATTGGTACACACCCCCATCAGTGTGACATTTGAGCTGGTCCTGCCCTACTTAGTAGCTGTCATAATAATATATAACCCTTATGTACTTTAAATAAAATTATATAATGATGTGGTACCTCGTATTAGGTTGATATATTTCCAGCCATGTAGTATATAGCCTTGTATAAAATCACAGACTTAATAATCTACTTAATAATTTGGTTAAATAAGATGTACCATTAAAGTACATTAGGGCTATATATTATTATGACAGCTACTAGGTAGGGCAGGACCAGCTCGAATGTCACACTGATGGGGGAAGGGATGTGAATTTAACATGTGTACCAATAACACTTTGTTTTACAGCACAATAAACCACTCCCATGCCTGATAAAAAGTATATATATATATTTAGAAAGCTTGTGAGGAAATTATTACTCTATTTTTGTTTTACTTGGATCACTTGTTTGTGTACTTAATAAAGGATTTTCGACTGGAAACAGACTACCTGCCTTTCTTGGATTACTTTCGAATACTTAGTAATGCTGTAGAATTATATATTTTCTATTATTACTTTTTGACTTGACAAGTTTACGTTCACTGCTTCTACTACTATTGTCTGATCTGATTAATATACAGTGATTAACTAGAAATATATGGATTGAAAATCTTCCACACAGAGAAGTTTCTTACACTGTTTTGTAGAGTTTATTTATTGCAGATGTCCACCAGACAGGTTTACTCTTCCTTGCGGGGGATGATTAAGTCTTGTCAGATATTCCTGATTCCATGCATCTATATAAATGTTCGTATATTAATTTGGTATAGTTTTGGATATCGGTGCCAGTTCCTAAAGCGGGGGAGGGGGCTGTGAAGCTGTTTATAACATCCCTCAGGAGGCTGTAATCAGCTTTGGAAAAGTTTTTTTGTTTGACCCTAGCTAGAGGTGGGTCAGGAGAGATGGTGACTTCGAACGTGACCACTTTATGGTCAGATCTTACAAGGGAGGATGATACTGCAGGGATGTTGCAGTGGTTACCCATGTTGGCTAATACCAAGTCCAAGATACTATCACCTCTTGTGTGGGTATCGACTAGCTGTTCCAAAGCATTTGCATTGACAAAATTGAGGAATCTCTGGGCATTGGTTTTCTGGCATGAGTAGTTCTTCCAGTCTATGTTTGGGTAATTAAAGTCACCCAGGATCAGGGTAAAGGGTTGAATCTTGATAGATTCAAAGAGGTCTAGATAGGCAGTTTGGGCATCTTGGGTCAGATTTGGGGGCCGGTAGCTAGCTATGATTTGTATAGAGGTCTTGTCAATGGTTAACTGCACCTGTAGTGTCTCCTGTGCGTCATAATGTTTGACCAGCCTGGAGGTGTGTATGTCTTTAATATATACTGAAACTCCACCTCCTTTGCTTTACTACCCACAGTTTGAGGTCTGCATGTATGATAGTGTGAAGCCCGTGCACTGGCCCCGCAATCAGGGAGCCTCAGTCCTCATCACTAACACCAGTGAGGGGCATCCATATAGGGAAAGGATAATAAATATCCACACAGTAAGGTACAATTTCCCTTAAGAGCATGCGGATATCACATATTCAAAAACCATAGAAACAAAATTTAAAAAAAACAACCACACTCTGGAGCTGAAAGCTGCTAAGATTTAATGTCTTCTGGTACCTCGGCTATACAAGCCTTCACAGGAATAACTTCACAACATATAGCAGTACTTTTTATAGAAACATCAATTAAATAATTAATCAATTAACTTTTTTAGGAAAGTATTTAAAGAGCCATGATACATTCCATTTCCATTCAATTTTTATAAACTAAGATTCATCTCTAAATTCAAGCCCTTAGGGGCAAGTGTGCCAAAATCCAGTATAAATCTACTTTCCAAGTTTAATAACTTTTGAACATAATTACCACCATTTATATAATCAGGTTTAGCCAATACACAAAAAAAAAGAGATTCAGTAACTCCTCCATGTACTGTATGAAAATGTTCAGAAATAGGGTTATCCAACCTATAATTCCTAACATCACCCAAATGCTCAAGAATACGTGTTTTCACTTTCCGTCTCCTTTGACCAATGTACCATCTTGGGGGTGTACAAACACAGCCCACAATATATATTACCCCACAAGATAGACAATTAAATCTATCTGTAGCCACATATTTCACACCATTTATTACATCCCCTGATATATTCTTCACTTTTGAACATACGTTGCACTTTCCAAACCTGAACATACCAACATTTTTTACCCTAGAGCCAGTATTATATCTCAGACTAAGCAGTTCTTTTAAATTTGGGAACCTCCCATATGAAAAGGTAACTTTTTTGGGAAACAAATGGCCTACTTCATCATTAAAACAGACAATAAGCCATAAATTATCCACCGCACTTTTCAAAACTTCAGAGAAAGGTGAAAATTTAGTTACAAAAAAGATTTTTTGGTCATCATCATCATCACCATGATGGCTAATCATAGATCTACAAGATCTTTGAACATGTCTAACATCACCTCGACCACTATTCTTATTCAACTTACTTCTACCTCTCTCAATAGAAGTCTCAGAGTACCCACGAGCAATAAGTCTTGCCTTAACATCACAAATTTCTTGTTCTAAAAGGTAGTTTTCAGAGGTATGTTCAAAAATACGCTTTAACTCTCCATATGGAAGTGCCTCAATAAGATGAGGTGGGTGTGCACTACTGGCATACAAAAAATTATTAGTGTCTGTTTTTTTCCTAAAAGGTCTATACTGAACTTTACTATGAATATCTACGTACAACTCAATATCCAAAAATTGTATAACACTCATATTAAGATCAAATGTAAATTCCAAACCAAACTTATTTTGGTTTAGTAACTGAATAAATCTGCCAAATTCAAGAGTGTTACCTTTACATATAAAAATCAAATCATCTATATATCTGTGATATAAGATGACTATTCATGAAAAAATTCTAGAGTGTACATAAATGTCATTTCAAAGTAAGACATAAACAAAATGGCATAAATGGTGGCAAAATTTGTCCCCACTGCTGTACCTTCTTTCTGTAGGAAAACTTTGTTGTCACATAGGAAGTAATTATGGGTAAGTGCAAATTCAAGCAGCAGAATAATGAAGGACGAACGTGGTCCTTCCCCTAAGATTTTACTAACTGCTTCTAAGCCCCAAGACGTCTTAATACTCGTATACAGGGCCTTGATGTCAACTGTAGCCCAGTAGAAATCTTCACCCATTCCAAATTTTTCACCAATTTACAAAGATCGTTCGTATTGTGAATGTGTGAAATAACATTTCCCAACTCTTTTTTCAACAGACTATCCAACAAAATCCCAACATGTTCAAAAAATAGCCACAACTCAAAACAATTGGTCGACCAGGAGGATCCGAGACATTTTTATGAATTTTAGGAAGTGCATTAAAAAAACGGGTCTCTTGGGGAGGAAATATACAGATTCTTCACATCTTTCTGAGTTAAAAAGCTCAGTTTCTCACCCCTTTCCAGTAACTCTAGAAGGGCCTCATTAAAATCAGAAAATGGATTATAAGATAACTCAGTATACGTATGTTCATCAGATAATAAATCAGAAAACATTTTAAAATAATCTGTCTTCCTCATAATCACCCAGTTTCTCCCTTTATCAGCCTGGGAGAACACATCAGTTGCGCTTCTCATTTCTTTAATGGCTAACCATTCTGGCTTTTCTAAGTTAAACTTTTTATACTGTTTCATAAATTCTACATACTTACATTCAACTTTTTTACACAATGCATTTTCAAAAATACCCAGAGAAAAAGTTTTTTTAGGTGGATTAAATCTACTTTTACTAGGCAGCATAGGTACATTAAGTTTACCATAGCGAGTAAAAAAACAGCTTTCACCAGAGTCAACAGAATCAACATTACAATCAACATTAACAGTTTCACTTTCAAAACTTTCATAAACATATATAGAAAGCTCTAAAAGAGATTAATCTAAACTAACATTCTCATTCAGAGCTGTACCATTAGGAACACTTTGACTACTAAAAAAGGCTCTTAAATATAACTTTTGACAAAACCGTTTTACATCCAGCAGAATATCAGCAAGTGCAGGGAATTTAGTAGGGACAAATTTACCGCCTTTCATTAATACTTTATGCATTGCAGGTGTAATAGTCAAATCACTAAGATTCACTATACGTAAGTCAGACACACTCACATTTTCAGTAGAAAAAAGTCCCAACCTGGAAAAAGAAAAGGTTTCATTAGATATAGTCCAAAGTTCAGTATTTTCTATTTCGTCCCTTTGCTCTGCCCTTGCGTTTGTTATTCTCTCGAAAATTCCCTCTTTTCTGCTGTTTCATTTCAGTCGATACCTCTAATTCATCAACCAGATCCACTCTTTCAAATGAAACACTTTTTTTACTGGCAGCAGTATCAGTTGAGGAGACCGAAGAATCACGTACACTGCGAGATCTTGCTTCCGTGTTTTTAACACGGAACCTACCATTTCTGCGTTTTCGTTGCCAGGAGTAAACCAGATTATTTTTAAAGTCATTAATGTCTCTATTTAGCTTTTTCTTCTTCCTTTCAATGACTTCATTTTCTACTTTCACTAGTTCACCTTTAATATCCTTCATGGTAGAATTAAAGATTTCGCTCGAAAGATCTTTCAATAAAGCTTCCTGTACCTCTGCTATCTGAAGTTGGATAGCACAAAGAACCTTCCGATTCCATTTTATCAGGATTTTAAGCCAGCCCAGTGTACATTGAAGCGAAACAGCTTTCCATTCATCCAAAAACTCCTTCTCATCCTCCCCAAATTGAAAAGCGGGTAATTTGTCCACACGAAGCCCTCTGGGCGTCACAGAAAGACTAACATACTTTTCAAGGAGACGAGTATCATAAAATAAGGAAGTTTCCTTAATCATCAGTCTCTTCAGCTCGTAATACCTTTTATCAGATATACCATTCACTGGAAACAACCATGGATCAAATCGAGCCAACATTTCTTCCCTTTCACGTAATAAGTTGGAAAAAGAAAGTCATTACCAATTCTTACGGTACTAACCATAACTGGAAACACTGTAGCTCCTTCAGTAGACATATTCAAAAACCATAGAAACAAAATCAAAAAAACAACCACACTCTGGAGCTGAAAGCTGCTAAGATTTAATGTCTTCTGGTACCTCGGCTATACAAGCCTTCACAGGAATAACTTCACAACATATAGCAGTACTTTTTATAGAAACATCAATTAAATAATTAATCAATTAACTTTTTTAGGAACGTATTTAAAGAACCATGATACATTTCCATTCAATTTTTATAAACTAAAATTCATCTCTAAATTCAAGCCCCTAGCAGTGATGTTAGGAATTATAGGTTGGATAACCCTATTTCTGAACATTTCATACAGTCCATGGGGGAGTTACTGAATCTCTTTTTTTCTGTGTATTGGCTAAACTTGATTATATAAATGGTGTTAATCATGTTCAAAAGTTAATAAACTAGGAAAGTAGATTCATACTGGACTTTGGCACACTTGCCCCTAGGGGCTTGAATTTAGAGATGAATCTTAGTCTATAAAAATTGAATGGAAATGGAATGTATCATGATTCTTTAAATACTTTCCTAAAAAAGTTAATTGATTAATTATTTAATTGATGTTTCTATAAAAAGTACTGCTATATGTTGTGAAGTTATTCCTGTGAAGGCTTGTATAGCCGAGGTACCAGAAGACATTAAATCTTAGCAGCTTTCAGCTCCAGAGTGTGGTTGTTTTCATGCAGATATCACAGTCAGTCTAGGGCTGGTCTCTCCCTTTCTCTCCAGGTCCCCAATAAGACTCCCCACTGGCACAGCTATAGGGTCCAGATCTCAGCCTAGTGGGCAAGCTAAAACCTCCAGCACCCTCTCTGTCCAACCAATGCTTTGTGTCCCTGCCCAAGTAGCTGACACACACAGACTTTGAGATGAGTTATATACAACCACACAGACACTTCTGGGGAAGGCTGGCACAGGTTCTCCAGCTGTGCCCCTTTTCTGCCCAGTCTAAAAGGTAGTACCAGCTGCCACCACCCACTAATATCAGCTACTCAAAGGCCCTTCTGAAAGGGTGTCTAATTATTACTGTGCAACATTATTATCCAAATGGTAAGTGTGACTGAACAGTTGAGGCTTATTAATGTGACTTGTACAGTATCACTATGTACATGCAATGTACTCTAGAGTTTAAATTAACTGTACACAAAACAGCCCCAGTTGAAAGGTTTAAAATATTTAATAATAAATAATAAAAACACAAGACAATACTTCTTACTACACATTGCTAGTCAAGAGTTCAGAGATCACAGAGAAATACTTAAAATAATACCATAGGAAAGTTCTGATGTTACAGAAAAACAAACAAGTCTAATCTTCCTATTTCCTAGCTATATCTAAGAGAAAACACAGTTCTAAAATCCTACTTACATACAGACAGGCAGTGCTGGTGATGTTGGATGTTCTCAAGACAAATGCGCTAATGCTCTCATTCTTTCTGTCCTTAAATTGATAACACAGTGCCATTGATTCATTTCATATTACATCATTTCTTTCTGGTTCCCAGGCTAACAGACTCTCAGAGGTTAATTGCCCCTTTGATCTTGCAGCTGGTCAGGAAACAGAGCAATAAAATAATTTATACATGCAAATTCTAGCAATTAACTCTGGTCTCAAGACAATGCCAGAATTCCTTCATCCAGACATATCGGCTCCAAGTTTTGACATCAAAGAATTGACTTATTAGCTTTGTTACAGCAGAGTGCACTATTGTCACATTTTTGCAGTTCAATATCCAATGCAGTCTTTTTTCATTTAAAAGAACAAGCCTGTGGCTTACATTAATATTTACAAATGACAGAATTATCTAAAAAAATTCTATCTGGCTAGGCTGGCAGCTTCACCTATCTTCACAGATAGGATGAGTAACTAGCATAGGCACCGGCAGCTGTTAAAGACTGGGGCGGGGTGGAGGGTGACAGGGGCAATTAGTGAACTAAAAAGGGTAATTTTTTATAACTATTTGCTACCACAACATAGGTTCACTTGGAGGACATTTTAAGCTTAGCCAATTCCCTTTTGGTGCTTGAATTAACATTTTCTGAGTGGTCTTAGCTATCCCCATGGCTGATAATTGCATATTAGCCCTAGTGGGAACTGTGATCATACCATAGATAATTTGAGGGGGCCATGTAACAGATGCAGCATTTAGGAACTGCCTCTATCCATTAGTGGCATGAGGGGAACTCCTGGAGTACATTTTCTATTACCCATCCTTAGATCCAAATTGCATTTGAATATGGATGGATGAGCTTTGCTTTATTTTTATGGATAGTCGGTTCTGGAACAGTGGTAGCCTCAGTGATATATATCCATTTCTCCACAACATTCAGTTTAGAAACCTGGACTGAGTATTTTTGATGCCATTTGACTTGCTGATGTTCAGTAGGTCCATCTGTATTATGTCGGAGGATGCTTTGTATGCCAGACATGTCACCTCTAAGCACTCTGTAGGATACTGAGTATAGTAATAAATCTTTGAGGTGGTCAATGCAAGACCTATTGTTTAGGACTTGTATCCTTTTAGTAAGGTATCTCTGAAGGTATTCCAATTGTTGCATGGGGCTGGACAGATACATACCAAAGTGGGCATTATACAAAATGATTGACATAGTGAGAGCTTTGTAAAGGGGGAAACAGCATCTCTACATCTAGTCACAATCAATTTGTTTATAGGCTGTGCAATATAGAAAGGCTTTCTTATGACTCTGGGCACATGTTGGTAAAAAGTTAGGTCACTGTACACACAAGTTCCCAAACACCAAACAATTGGATCAGTTCTCAGAGGGCATTGTCGTGATTTTGACACCAGTTATTATTTGGGACAAACCTTCCTGCATGATGGTTAAGTCATTTGGGGATTCAATAACTGATCCTAGCTTGCAGTCATCTCAAACTTAGCTGGCCAAAGCCCTTTGGTATTTCCTTTTACTTTTGAGATGTATATGCCAAACAGAAAAAGTCTCAGCACCGAACCCTGGGGGACACCATTGGTGACTGGTCTCTTCCCCTATTTTGATATCCTGGATCCTGTGAGCCAAGTTGGCAATGCAGCTGGTGATGTAAGTGTTTGGTCCTACATTATTCATCTTTTGTACTACACCTGAGTAGGGGATTGTGTCAAAAGGCTTGGCCAGGTCAAGGTAATGTGGTGTGAACTGTTTTACCTTCATCCATTGCTTTGGTAACAAGAGTAAAGCTTAAAATTTGACCATGATTTTGAGCCTTTCACACTTTCCTCTGGGCTGTTTTCAAACACATTTTTAGGGCCATGCATACATGTATGCATTCCTTTATTCACCTTCCTGATTGAATTAAATTATATTCCTTGTATAATACAGCACACTTGTTAGACTTAAGTTAGAGTGCATTTTAAATTTATTGTTTAAACATTTTTCCAGTAGACAATGAAGCAAAATGCATGCACCAATAATGACAAAACTGCCCTATTCAGAACATTTCCATTATAACAGTCTACTTCGACACACAATTGCATTTTAAATTTATTGTTTGAATATTTTTCCAGTAGACAATGAAGCAAAATGCCTGCATCAGTAATGACAAAACTGCCTTATTCAGAACATTTCCATGATAACAGTCTACTTCCACACACAATTGCATTTTAAATTTATTGTTTGAACATTTTTTTCAGTAGGCAATGAAACAAAACGGATGCACCAGTAATGACAAAACTGCCCTATTCAGAACATTTCCATGATTAACAGTCTACTTCTACACGCAATATATAAATACAGAATCACAGCAGGGTGTAAGCCATAGGTAGGCATGTTGAACTTATTTTCAATTGGGGGGGGCAAAAGGCCAAAAACCAGGGACACATCTTAAACATTGTGTGTATAACTTTGGAAAGTTGCTTGCATAAAATATTGTTACCACCATGCATTTTACTGCCAAGTCTTGCACCCAGAAACCTGTAACACTACAGTCAGAGCAACATACCACTAAGCTAAACCAGCAGTTTCCTGAAAAACAGGAAGACAAACTTAAATGGCTATCATATCATTTAGTGAATTCAGTTCTCATTTCTCACCATAGCTCTCAACCTCAAAAATACAGAACAAAGCCAATAATGGGGGACTACAACTCCAAAATAGGGACACATTTCAAATACTGATTTTATAACCTTAGAAAATTGCTAGAATAAAATGTTTTGCCACTCCTGCAAACCAGAGGAACAGAACAAAACTGTGAGGCATAAATTCACAAGTGATGGTGGCTAGGAACGTTAGGCTTCTTTTTCCTGTACCCAAGGTACAGGTTTGAGCCTGAGAACCTCTAGCCACCAGATGTATCCTGGTGGGGGCATTTTCACACATACACACACACACCTAGACTACCAGTCCGCTCTGCAGTTGGCAATGAAATCTAGTAGTGTGTACTCACTCTGCTAGACTAGCAGTCCGCTCCACTCAGCAGTTGTTCCCATTTCAGCGTCTGTCTGCTCCACTGTACAATTACATCCTGTTGTTCCCGCCCCGCAGCAGCTAATCCACTCCATTATTCTGGAAAGTAAATCCTTTATGTTTCATCCATTCCCACTCATAAAAACAGCCGGAAATAGGTGCGCTGACATCATCGCATGGAAAATGAAAGGGGCATATGATCTGCAAAAGTGGTGGGGCTCCCCTCCCCCCTCGCTCTATGGTTCCAGCACTCATGGTAACGAGATATGGCTGGGGTGCTTTCCACAGCTTGGAACCTGGTTTCTCTGACTGCACAGATGTCAGCATTTTCCAGGGTTAAGAATGCTTGCAATGAGTGCAGTTTCATGTTTAGACTCCTAGCATTTAGCAGCATGACCTTTAATTTGGGTTTTGTTGAAACTTTTATGTTGGTAGCTTTAACCTCATCACTTTTTCAAAAAAAGGCACTATGGGAGAGGGAAGTGCCTTTGCCAGAAGCCTGAAGCTCAAGTAAGACAGATGCAGGCCATCTCTGGCAAAGCATTGTGGTTTGTTGATCATATCTTCCCAGGCTGTCAGATACTGGATCCACCTGGAATGACACCAGAAACTAAGCCAATTGCTAAAGTCAATCATTTTCTGTTTGTATTGAGGCATCAGTCTGGGTGATGGTAGAATGCTGCTTAAAGCTAGGGACATACCTGCCTGGGACACATATTCAATGGGTTCAATCATGTCTCTCTTCATATAGTCCAGGGAGGTATGTCTCAAGTAATTCACACCAACATGGACTATGACAGAGTCATAACAGTACCTTTTGTTGAGAGACTTGAGTGCGTGTGTGATATGGCAGATTCTAGCCCCTGACA
This sequence comes from Protopterus annectens, assembly GCF_019279795.1. NCBI lineage: Eukaryota > Metazoa > Chordata > Ceratodontiformes > Protopteridae > Protopterus > Protopterus annectens. The sequence continues at coordinate 269,216,867 of NC_056729.1, read as the reverse complement.
GGCAACTAACCGTGACTTTCTCATTATCCACCCTGGTGAGAGGCACATCTGTGTGTCTCACAATGGAGTCTCCTATGACTAATATTTTGGGTTTATGCTATATGTAGCTATTGGTATATAGTATTACCTTTATAATCACAGTTTTGTGAAAAATTACAGTGGGGCACCCTCACTAAAAAGGGGAGTGTGCTGGATTAGAACCATGGCTCACCTGTGTTCTGCATTTAAATGAAACTTACATTTAAAAACATACATTTTAAAACATATAGTACTGCTTATTTAAAATATATTTCTATATTCCAAACATATATGCATCTACATAATAATAATAGTAATATTTACAATATTAAAAGATATATACTAAATTAAACATTTTCTCTTTGCCTTTTTATTAATACTGGTTTTAAACTAACTGCATTATTCAAACCAGGTTTAACATCTGCTTGAAGTCTAATGATCCATTCATATGCCTTCAGTTCCAATGTATTATTTATATCACCTCCCCTACTACCCATATTCACTATACCTATGCCCCTAAACTTGAACTTATGTGTGCTGTCATTCTCAGTAATATGTTTACTCAATGCATTTGTTACCACTTTCCTTCTAATCTCAGATTTATGTTCTATTATACGCTCTCTTCATTTCCTAGTGGTCTTCCCCACATAGAATGCTGTATATAATGTGCACGTGGCTAAATATACTATTTGAGTCGTATTACAATTTACGGGAAACCTAAAAGTGAATATTTCTTTAGTTACAGGATGTTCAAAGTTATCTGTCTCATCATATATATCACTACAACAACTACAATTATAACATTTTATTGTTCCCATTTTACGTTGAGATCTTTCTCTTTCTTCCTTAAAATCCTTGTAACATAATTTTTGCTTTAGTGTTTCAGAATTCCTATAGGAGAACTGTGGTTTCTCTCCTACTATATTTTTAATCTCCGGCATGGCCATTAAAATAAGCCAATTTTTTTCTACTATATTACGTACATCTTTAGTATTAACATTAAATGTGGTGATGTATCTCACCACATTTTCTTTTCTATCTAACCTCTGCAGTTGTACTACCTCTCTACCAAAGATTGGCTTATATTTATCTATTCTGCCTTTTATTACATCCTCATATATAGTATCTACAACCTGTTCAGAATAGCCATTCCCTTTAAATTCTTGCATCATTTCTTTCGCTTGAACCATAAAATTAGTCTCCTCAGTATTGAGCTTACTAGCCCTTATTAATTGTGCCTTCAGTATCCCTTTAAATGTATGTGGTGCATGCATGCTACTCCTACTAATATACCTACTGATATTTACTTCCTTTTTATATATTGTAGATTGTATCTTCTCTTCTTTTTTATACAGTTGGATATCCAAAAATACTATACTATGTTCTGATGCCAACATTTTGAACTTTAAAAAGTCTGTGGAATTATTTAAATATGTGATGTAATTTTCTAACTCCTCCATGTTACCATCCCATATTAGAAAACAATCATCTACAAACCTTCTATAAAACTTAACCTTAGTATTTAACTCATTTTCTTCACTAAATACATAGTGTTTCTCCCTTTGATATAATACCAAGTTAGCATATATATTTGCTACTGGGGTGCCCATTGCTACCCCAGTTAACTGCAAATATGGTATTTTATCAAAAATAAAAACATTCTTTGTTAATATTACTTCTAGAAGTGCACATATGTTTTCTATTTCTCTAGCTTGCATATTAATTTCATTAGTGTGAAAACTATGTATAGCATCCACTCCATATTCATTTGGAATTACTGTAAAGAGCGATATGATGTCTAATGTTACAAAAGTGAAGTTCTTCCCAACATTCTCAACATGCCATTTATATAAATCAGACAGAAAGCTGTTAGTATCTTTTAATATACTAGACCATTTACTTAAATATCTCCCCAATTTCATTTGTAAATACTTTGAAATCAGATCAGTTATCCAACCACCCCCTGAGACTATAAGCCTCAGGGGTGGATTATCTAAGCATTTATGTATTTTTGGAATCCCATAAACTTGCGGTATCCTGGAACATGGTACAGAGAGATAGCTGAATAAATCAATTGTTATATCTTCATTTAATTGTAAATCATATATTATCATGTTAGCATCTGAAATACACTTTCTAACTTCATTATAACTTATTTTTTTAAAAGTCATAGCATCATTCAAAATACTTTTAAAACTTTCCATATACCTTTCTTTATCCATTATTACTACTGCGCCTCCTTTGTCCGCCTGCTTAATTATTAATTTATCATCTTTTTCTAAAAAAAATAGACAGATAGCTTTGAACATCCTGTAACTAAAGAAATACTCACTTTTAGGTTTCCCGTAAATTGTAATACGACTCAAATAGTATATTTAGCCACGTGCACATTATGTACAGCATTCTATGTGGGGAAGACCACTAGGAAATTAAGAGAGCGTATAATAGAACATAAATCTGAGATTAGAAGGAAAGTGGTAACAAATGCATTGAGTAAACATATTACTGAGAATGACAGCACACATAAGTTCAAGTTTAAGGGCATAGGTATAGTGAATATGGGTAGTAGGGGAGGTGATATGAATAATACATTGGAACTGAAGGCATATGAATGGATCATTAGACTTCAAGCAGATGTTAAACCTAGTTTGAATAATGCAGTTAGTTTAAAACCAGTATTAATAAAAAGGCAAAGAGAAAATGTTTAATTTAGTATATATCTTTTAATATTGTAAATATTACTATTATTATTATGTAGATGCATATATGTTTGGAATATAGAAATATATTTTAAATAAGCAGTACTATATGTTTCATCTGTGTTCTGACCATGAACTCACTGCACTTACACCTGGTGCTACAGGGAAAGGAAGGCAGCCGGTATATTTTCCATACTCAGTACTGTCTATAGTGCTGATGGATGCACCTCGTTGGTAAGCCTATTTGTGCAAAAGAAAGCAAACCAAATTAAATCTTACACTTTTTCCTTAAGTAGTGAACCCTTTTTATACATTGGTAGGCAATACACAAATGTAAAAGGCCATAGCGAGCATATATTACTTGTGTGAATAATCATTATGACCATTCCATAGTAAAAATAACTACTGTGGGACTCCAACCCTGCTTTACCTATCTTCACTCTTGTTAAGCTCAGTGTATCCACACCTTGTAATACACAGACAGTCAATTAACAGGTGGAATTTCTGCAGTCATTACCATCCATGTTGCTGACTAGTATGCAATGCTGCTGAGTGTATTTGCACTTCATAAGGCAATTGACATAACTTTTCAGTTTTTAGGCAGTTAACTCTGTTCTAAGCCACACACCGAGCAAATGGTAGAGCCAAAAAACAAATGTTTAAACAATAACACAGCTCTGGATTTAAGCCATAAGACTATTGCACTTGCAAAACACAGAGTGATTTATCTCTCTTTACCACAGACAAAGCTTTGCAACACCAATCAAAGCATGTGCATACAAGCAATCCACATTTCATATCCAGTATTAACAGTTATTACACTTGGACATTCATAGCTGTTTGGACATGTGTGGCTAACATATTTAGTGCAATGAGTGATCACACAAGCATTTATAAATATGTTTGCAAAAATGCATCTCTTTCTTCTCTTTGTATTCTGGTCATTCTTCCCCTGCCTCTGCTTTAATATATGACATGCAGTCTATACTGCATTGTCTTATCATTTTGCTTTCACGGTGTGATAAAAATACATAACAGTGAACAACAATTTTCAGCAAAGGCAGGAGACTTGTGCTATTATGGACCAAAGATTATAAATGTATAGTGATTAGCTTTATTTAAAAGCTCACTGAAGTTAGCTGGACACTTTGTAAGTATATCCTCACCAACACATCCACTACTGGAAGGGTGCCTGCATTGCTGTCGTGTTTTCCTTCACTCATAGTAATCAATCACAGTTACAAGCCATTAGCACCTAACAGTGATAGAGCCTACACTGTTTACATCTGCTACACAAAGTCAAAAGTTTGGTATTCAGCAATTCTAATGAGCTCACACCTTATTTGCATCATCATAATGCTCAGAGAGCTGAAGCTACACTACAAAAAGGTAACCATGTAGCTAGGTATATTGAAGGTGAGGACACTTATGCATTGAGACAAAACAGAAGATTGGTATTTCTTTGAATGTGATTTCTCTGCAGAGATGCCATTATTTTGCTAAGGTATGCTTCTATTATTCAAGGGCATTTTAGATTTTGTAAACTGTTACAAATGTATTTATATAGCCAGGAGAAAAATGAAGTTTTATCTGTAAGCGCTTCTTATATTTCACTATTGGCATAGGCAGTTTTGGCAGACATTTACACTTGTGAGATACTATGGTTATACTTTCAACACAAGTATGTTCTTAAAATCTGCTTTTGCAATTTCATATGGTCTGGAGAGAAATTTAATTTACATGTCTCTAACACTGGTGTTACGCTTCTGAGATGGCCTACGGCAATCTCCACAGGTGTTGTGGGCACAGTGAAAATTGACTGGCATTCATAAATTAACTTTTTTACTATTTAGTAACGATAACTGTCATCCAGTAATCAATGCTATAACTTTTGCAATCTTCATTATATGAATGTTGACAGAATGGTTACTGTTGCAGATTTTACATTTTTGTTGGAGTGTGTAGGGGTGCAACCTACCCTTCTTTTGTCCTAAATGAGAAAAGTGTTTCAAATGTGTTTCTGTTAAAAATGTGCAGATAGCCTGATAATTTGTTGAAAAGATATACATTATACATTACTTATGTGGTATTCCTTGGTTTGTACTAAATGATGTGTGTTTCAGGTGCTTTATGTTGACAAAGGGTACACAGACTGATTATTTTTGTGAAGAAATGCATTACTTACATGATATTAATGTGATTTATCCTTCTGTGTTATATGTCACACAGGATTATGGCACCCAAGCCTACAAATTCATGAAAACCCTCTTTCAGTGATGCTGAGAATAAGGTCATCATCCAGGCTCTAAGATGGCATGGAGACTTTATGCTTGAGCAATGACAGGGGCATATGGCTGCCAGAAAGGAGATTTGGAACCAGTTAGTTGATGATGTGAATGCAGTTGGTGGTCACAGCCACAATTATGATCAGCTGCGGCATCGGGCCACTGTTATGATTTCATTGGCATGGAGGAGGGAGGCTGTAGTTGCTAGAGAACAGCTTGCTATAGGGGGGTGGTCCTGCTACTGAGACACCAATGACATCAGATGAGGAGTTCCTGTCCACTATCAGAGATCCTGACAGCTCAGGGGAGCCTGTGCACCATGTGCTTGATGTTAATGCTGATGTGGCTGGGAGGCCAGTTGTGTCCCAGGAACAGATTTCAGGTAGACTTACATATGGCAACATTATATTGGCTTGTAGACTAAACTATAATTTGGCTGCTACTGTTGTGATACATGTTTTCTCTATCTGTACCTAATGATAAGTCATAAAGTTACACAAGAGAGTTGTTCACTAGTCATTGGGTGGGGTTGGATGGCTCAGACAATTTCTTACAGGGCATATAGGCAATTGTGTATTCGCTGTCCCTGTGTTATTCCTATTGTAATGATTAATTGCCAGCCTTTCATTGCTTCATTTCTTCCAGGCCTATCTTCCCTGCAAAGTGTTGAGACATCTGCACATGGTAAGCACATTTTATTTATTTCTTCTTATTGAGCATTATTTAGATATATATTATCTGTATGTGTGAGAATTGTGTAATGATTGTCTGTATTTCTGTAGCATTTACAATTGTGCAGTGTTACTTTTTGTTCAGATATTTTGGGTAATATTTATGGGAATAGTAATTCATTCCTGTGTTTGTTGCTTATTATTACAGGTGATTCTTACAGTGGAAGTGTAGGACTCCCACTACCTGGTTTTGGTGTATCAGTAGGCTCAGATGATGGTGACCAAACGGAGGCACAGTCAGGGGGTGCAGAGGCTGAATCTGACACTGAGGTTGTGACGTACACATCCCCTCAATTTCCTTTAGACAGTATGCCTATGCCTTTCCATTCCATTCACCCCTAAGACAGTAGACAGGTTGAGGTTGACAGAGTTATTCAGGGTAGTGTGGTTACTGTGGTTTCAGTGCCGGTTGACCTAGTAGCCAAAATGTGGGGGAGGTGCCACACAGGAGAGTAGGTAGGAGTGATTGGAGGAGGCCTGTTGTCTGCCCTCCACCTGATGCTGGTGTGTCATTATGTGCCACTCAATGTGGTGTTTAGGGCCATCACAGAGGTACAGGCATGTTCCCGTAGGGCCTCCAAAGACATGCTTAGGGTTCTAGATGTGGTACAAGCTGATGTGCATGACTGCCTCCACCATGTAGTTGATTCAATGGATTGGATGAATGCCATAATGGAATGGGCAGTGTCTGGAATAGAACATCTGCTGGGAGTGGGACAGCATCCACATGGTTGAAGGGCTGCAACATCAACTGCTGTTAATCAATGAGGCTATGCCAAATCCTGCTTCTGTAGTGGCACTATCTCAACTTCTCTTTCAGTGTTTGACATGTCCACACCCAAATGTGGTAGACCACACATTCATGGAGCTGGACATAGTCATGAGAAGAGCTCATCCACCAGATATCAATCATGTTCAGGAAGCACCATCACATCTGACCAATAGTATTGACATGCCAGTGCAACTCCTGGCAGAGACAGTTCTCACAGTTGGGGCAACTACAATGAACTAATACCACTACCATGTACAGCTCAAACCTGTCCAACATGCCAAAATGTAGTACTAGCACAGAGCTTTGCTGTGTTCATGCAGACACTCACACATGCATATTTCACATACAGTGCCCATACAAACACCCATACATACCAGCTACATGAGGTGTTAATGATGGTTGCATTCATTCTGTCTTAGTGGCCATTTGATATTATCTATATTTCTGCCCGCCTGTTTCTTACTCTCACACACTCACTACTTTGGTGCCATCCTTAGCTTCCTGCTCCCCCAACCCCCACCCTGATAACTGTGCCATCATCTTATTTCTATCTTTTTGATTCAGTGTTACATATGTATATTGTCTGATGCAGTGGGTGGATAGCTAACTGAGTGCTTAGGTTATCTATTGGTGATGTTATTTGGAATTTTTTTCTGATTTATTACATCATTTTAGTGTTGTGATTCCTATCTTGAAATTGATGATATGACAGTCATGCCTATTGCTTCCCTTGTGAGAATGTAGGGATAAGCAGAGTTTGGACTGATTTTTCTACACTGGATATTATAGATGCATGAGTCATGTTAGCTGATAAATTGCATATATATATATATATATATATATATATATATATATATATATATATATATATATATATATATATATATTCATAAGTCTGTGCTGTCACATATTGATGCCATTGCTGGACAACTCACACACATTCGATTTAGGTTTTCAGCGAACAGTATGTGGGTATCTGCCATTCATTCGTGTTCTTCCTCATTTTCTTTCTTTTACAGGTTCAGCACTTAGCTTGACAGTCCTGCAGGTACAAATGTCATTCGGGGCTGAATCTGTCTGATACTAGCAGTACTCAGTCATTACATGGGTAAGTAAAGGTTTTGAGCATTGCCCGGCATCAATTTTAATGTATGTGTGTGCATAGGATGAAAGTTGTACCCTGTAGGTGGTTAGCATGTGTGCTATGCATTGCCTCTTGGCCAGGGCAAGGGCATATTGTGCATGCCTACATCTACCTACACCCAGAGCAGCTGGGGGTTCTCCCCCTCTGACTCCTCATCTGTGTGTGGATGTGGTAACGTTGCCAGTGGTGGTGGTGGAATGATTGCTCCTAACACTTAGTGTTCCTGTTGCAGCTATTTTCAAAGGATGATATTGTGTAGGATAGCACAGACTGTGATAATTTTGGCACACGTATTGGGCTTGTACTACAGAGCACCCCCTGATGTATCTAGACACCAGAACCATGACTTCAGTGGTCCAAACACCCACTCTATGATATTTCTTATTTGAGCATGTGTCTCATAGTAGGGTTTCTCCATGGGTGTCTGTGCATTTCTGATGGGTGTCATCAGCCATGGTTTGAGTGCATACCCTGCATTCCCCAGTAAAAGTCCTTGTGGGATATCACCCCTGGAAAACCTGTGATAGAGCTGTGAGTTATGCCAGATATGGGAGTTGTGGTAACTGTTGGGGTTGCCAGAATACACATTCAGGATGATTCCCTGAGCATTCCACATGACCTGGCAGTTACTGGTGTGGAACCCCTTTCTATTGATGTATATCCTTCCCTGTTTCCTGGGTGGTGCTTTGATTTCAATGTGCATGCAGTCTATGGCACCCAAGACTTCAAGAAAGTGTGCTATGGGGTAGAACTCCTGCATAGTTCTAGCTCAATCCTCAGGGTATGGGGAAATAGTGTAGCATTCAGGAATTGCTGTAGGATCCTGGATGCTGATGCCTGGGACACCCCTAGCATGTCCCCTGTGGGTCTCTGAAATGTTCCTGTAGCTAATATTATGAGTGCTACACATACCTTGCTCTCCACAGGTATTGGTTCCCCTCAGTTTGCCCTTGCTCTGAGGTGAGGATAACAGATGTTGCAGAGTTTCTGGAGTATGTCTCTATCATCCCTGTAGCATTCTACTATTTCCACTTCATGCAGACCGTGAAAAGTTAAACAGGGTCTAAATATCCTTCTATTCCTTGTCTGAAGTCTGGCAGCAGCAGCATAGACTTCAGCCTGTTACATATACACATGCAGAAGAGCAGCAGCAGCCCCAATGTATTCTTTCCCTCCAGTGTAGTTTCCAAAGCTGTATTCCAATAGGTTTTAGAATACAAGGCAAAAGGTCACACTAACTGTACGCAATTGCTTTATAGCTTGCTGAATAGGTCTGCCATCTTGGATTGGTTAATTAGCATGCAATTCAGCTATTTATACAGTAATTAGCATGCCATGATGTTTACAGTGTTTGTGCAGCTGTACACACCATGTAGAGCCACTTAGTGAATACAAATCTGCACACTATCCATGATGTGCACATGGTTTTAGTGAGCCATATAGGGTTTATTGAATCCTGCCCTATATGTGATGTATAATGTTTATAACTGTGAACATGTCAACATGCTTTGTTTTCTTTTATATAAATGTATGTTTGCTTATGCCTTAAGTTATAATTCAATAAAGGTGTTAAAAAAGAATGCCAGGTAATCATTCTTTAAAGTATTAGATAGATGAAGCAAGCTCCAAACTGTGTATATTTACTATGTCATTAGGAAGCTCCAAATTACTTGGACCTAAGTTGGTATTTCAACACCACCAATAATATTCAAAAGAGCTGTTGCACAAGTAACTTCAGGCTTTGAGGGGCTGTAAACATAGCTGACTATCTATTAGTGTATAGAATATATCAGCATAATTTTAAGTTAAATGTAAATAACTGTAAAATAAGACTAACAGGTCTGAAATAAGTGGAACGTAATTTAATGGGTCCTGGTCTGAACATCAAAAGTACGTTTCAGCAAAACGTACATGAGCAAAATTACTTTAGCGAAAGTGCATTTTATCGAAAATGCACTTTTGCAAAAAAAAAAAAAAAAAAAAACAGTTTTCATGTAGATTTAGTTGTACATCAACATGTAGTGTTCATTGTACAACTAAGCAAACTGTTACTTAGATCGCGATACAGTGGGGATAAGGGAATATTCCCCTTTCTCCACTGTAGTGTGATCTTGGAGTGAGAATATTAAAGTGGGGGGTGTGGGACACAGCCTCCCACATGGGGGGTGCAGGGAGGCATGCCCCCTGCATAAATGTGAATAGTGTTTTATTTGTTTAGGTTTTTGGTGTGTTTTTTTTTCACGAAAGTGCATTTTCGATAAAATGCACTTTTGCAAAAGTGAGTTCACTCGCATGTTTTGCTGAAACGTACTTTCGCTCTATCGGCATAGATTCAATCTAATACCTGAGGGACTGGAATCTGATATGGTAACTATCTTGTAAAATCTGTAACCAATATGTTGTAAACAGCAGTATGGACTCTATGGGAGGAGGAATAATCCACAGACTTGGTATCGCAAGTTGATACGCTTAACAAGAAAGATGCAGACTATTAGATTAATATCGCATTCAGTATAAGAATCAAATCAAGAATCAAAACCAAGAGAAGAGAGTTATCATATAAAATATAAAAGAAAATATAAATTGGTTATTGTGTAAGAAAAGATAAGAATTGAGTCTGTTATCAGAAGAATGACCCCAGTGACTCAGTAGCAGAAATCAGAAACAGTAAGACAGTAAAGGAAATGGAGATGAACTTAAAAGAAACTGAAGTAAAAGTGAATTCATGACAGAAATAGAAACATAAACTTATGAGAAATTTTAGCACAGAAGTAGGGAGAATAAAAATAGAAAAAGACAGGGATATGGATGAGGGCCCTTGAAAAAAGTGAATACAGGATGTGGAATGAGAATGCTTTCTGAGCCTATCTCTGCTAATGTAGAGCTCGAAGTACAAGTAAATGTAAATTTCTAACAACAGGTATCTAAAAGACTAGAAAGAAGTGAAACAACTGAAGATAAACTTTGCTCTATAGTAACCTTTGTAGTGTAAATGCAGCATCAGGATGGAAAAAGAGTTGTGGTATCCACAAAAATCACAGTAGGTAGAGAGCAACACCCCAAAAGGAAATGCAACACTCAAGAGGGCTGTGCTGATATCAAAAGAAAAAAAAGGCAAAACATAATATTTTATGTAAAATAACCATTTGAAGAGGAAGATAGATTCACTAGCCAAAAAATGGAACTCCCTCCCACCCCTGCTAAGAATCACTACAAGCTTCGAACTCTTCAAATCCCAGCTCCACTCCCACCTTTCCCAAAACTGGAAATGTAATTGCATTCTTTCTGCCTAACTCCTCCTAATATCACTTATACATGTACTCCCTCATGCACATGCTTCCTAATATCACTTATACATGTACTCCCTCATGCACATGCTTCCTAATATCACTTATACATGTACTCCCTCATGCACATGCTTCCTAATATCACTTATACATGTACTCCCTCATGCACATGCTTCCTAATATCACTTATACATGTACTCCCTCATGCACATGCTTCCTAATATCACTTATACATGTGCTCCCTCATGCACATGCTTCCTAATATCACTTATACATGTGCTCCCTCATGCACATGCTGTTTGTTTTCTTTCCCTACAACTGCCTTGCTCTGAAATCTAAAGAATGGTCAGATGTAAATATTGTACATAGCTCTCTCTCCCTTCTCTCTGTTACTTTTGTCCCTCCTTTTTCTTCCTTTCTTTGTGCACCTTTTCAATTTGATACAACTCCATATATAATTTTACATTTGTTTTCTAAAACATTTTATAATTGTATGTATAATTGCATAAATGTATGTTTGTTTTAATTGTATGTAATAAGGACCTTTTCTCTCCAGACCTAAATGTAAAACTCTATGCTTGTTTTAATTGTATGTAATATGGCGCTTTTCTCCCCGGGCCTCCACTGAAAACGGGCCCTCTGGGCCCAGTGGACCTCCTCGGTTATCAAACTGGAAATAAATTAATAAATAAAAGATATAGCAGATGCTGCACTGTCTATGTTGGGGAGAAGAAGCTACACCTTCCATATCAAAGCAAGTTACTGAAGAAAGCAATCTGAATTTTGGGGACATACAAGTAAGCCACATAAACTTTAAAAAAAAGGCACAGCTGGAAGATGATAGTTTAAGTAGGTCGAGAGAGAGAATATAAGTTTGTAGGGTAAGATAGTGAACAAGGTCTTCCTATTACTTCTAACTCCTATTTTGAGTTAAAATATGGCCTTTTATATATAGGAACTAAAAAGAAATTCTGCATGTTACTAGTACCAAAACTTTACAAGACACTAGTAATGAAGTTGTTAATTGCATGTTAGGAGGTTATCTGGGGATGAATAAGACTAAGGCATGGTTTTTGACAAAATCTTATTAACCAGACATAGAGAGTGTATATATATGTTTCTTCTCTAGATTGATAGATGTTACCCTATCTTGAATACAAAAGTCTCTTTATCATAATTCCTTTCATAGAAATACCATTTGAATGTGCTGTCATGGACATTGTGGGCTTATTAAGAAATCAAGCAATAAGTATCAGTATATACTAATCATAATGGACAATGCTGCCAATTATCCAGAGCAGTACCATTCCACAGTGCTAGTCCTAAGGATATTACAAAAGAACTTGCATTGTTATTTTCCAGAGTAAATATCCCTAATTAGAAATTTAATGACCAAGGCACTCCCTTTATGTCAAAGGTACTGTATCAGTTATGTCAGTACTTTAAAGTCAAACAGTTGAATACATCAGTCTACCATCCATACACTGGTGGATTAACAGAAAGGAATAAACACTGAATTTTATGCAAAGTAGTTATTGATACTGATTAATCTTGGAACATGTTTATTGCCTGCTTACTGTTTGCAATCAAAGAAGTGCCACAGGCTTCAGCTGGGTTTACTCCATCTGAACTTTTGTACTGAAGGCATACGAGAGGGCTGATTGGCATTGCTAAGGGAACTTTAGAAAAAAGATACCACTTAAGAGTGTGCTAGAGCAATATGTTAGTTTGCAGGGACGATTAAAGTTATTGGTGTCCATAGTAAGGGAGCACTTGCAAAGAGCTCAGGAAATCCAGTAAAATGTTTCTAATAATAATGATGCACAACTTTGAGACTTTTGATATGGCATCACACTGAGTCCAAGGTTCACCCATTCGATTCTCGGCTGAAGCGCCTTCTGTGTGGAGTCTGCATGTCCTCCCTGTGGTCGAGTGGTGTTCAAAAGACATGCGTAGAATGGGCGTGCCTTCGTTGAAGGTTGGGCGTCAAGCTGGCACCTCAACACCCATAAAAAAATCTACTGCCAATCATTAGCAGATCGGAGTTCCGCTGTGGCGACCCCTAACTGGGAAAAGCTGAAAGAAGAACAATCACACTGAGTCCAAGCAAACCTGAAATGTTAAGAAAGTAAATAAAATAAGGTAAAGTTCTGAGATAAACAGGCAAAATGAGTATATGGAGGAATGACCAAAACAAAGTTACCACCAATGAATGGGAAAGGACCAGGAAAAATCTAAGAAAAAGATGGAAAGCCCCAAGGAAGAAGCAGATATGGGGCAACAGCAAGATGCAACATTAGAGCTGATATGGAAGGAGTTAAGAGAAGTAAAGAAGACTATGATGGATAATCTGAATGCACAGAAATAAAAATTAGTAGAAGTAGTATATGGACTTAACAAACCCACAACAGTGATCCAAGAATTGATGACAGAGAATGAAGAGCTTAAAGGTAGGGCCGATTCAGCTGAGGCTTATCTAGATTGTTTGGAAGCCAGAACTACAGATCTAGAAGACAAGTCTAGATGTAAAAACATTAAGCTGTTTGGAGTACCACAAAGGATAGAGGGCATGGACTATATTAAATTCATGAGTGGACAACTGGAGGAATGGTTTAAATATGAAAAGAGCAAATCCAAACCTATAAGAACTTCTCCATCAGGATAAGACAGCAGAAAATAATTTTGATATTCTTATAAGAAAACTAGCAAATGTATCTCCACAGAAAATACTTAAAATGCCACCAAAATACACTAGACTTGGAAGCTATCAATGGATCTTGCAGATTCACAGTTCCATTTACACAAATTTAGTTCTCTAATTTCTTATGAGCTACACCAATTTGGTGTATATAGAGATTGTGTAGCATGTACCTGTAACTTAAGGGTCTCATCACACTACAATGTAATGTGTGCTGCAATCCTCAGCAAAACTGAGAAAATTGGTTAAAGGGCTTAATTTAGCAGTGTGGACATAGATTAGATCTGCTTCCACAACAGATTTATAAACTAGAGGCCAAAAAGTAGTTGCCCATTATGCTGATATGCTAAGGCTTAAAAAAGAAATCACACTCCTGACACTCCATCACACTCCTGACAAATATAAATCAACAGAATTTTTCATCTGGGGAAAAATGGTGACTATCAGGAACATACTAAAAAAATCACATTAAAATGCAGAGCTTTTTTCCACATATTATTTTTTCAGAACAACAACTGAAAGAAAAAGGTGCACAAATGTGTGAAAATGTGCATCAGTGTTACACTTAGCTGTATAGGTACACACTATGGAGCTGGAAAGATGTGCAATGGAGCCAGTGAGCAAGACCTTTATCTTTATTAGCCAGCCAAATATAAAATGTGGCTACTGTGATAAAGGAAAAAGGTTTGGACAATTCCCCTCTGGAAAAAAAAGGGTGTGGTAATCAAAAATGCCTTCCCTGCTAACTACATAAACATAAGCAGTCAAACAGCAGCAGAACTGCCACCCCTATCTCAACTTTTTATGAGAGACAAAAGGTTAGTTTTTGCACTTTGGTCCAAGACATTCTGTTGGGAAGTTAGAAAAGGGAATCACCAAAGCCAAACATCTGCTCAAGACTCGTGACATTCAGACTGGCATTTCCAGAAATCCTACCATAAAACTAGTTAACACTGGTTCTGAGGCACCCTTGTCTAAGGAGATCAAGCCCTTGGTGTGGTATTCTTACATTCATATACAAACACCAGCTTAAGACAAAAAGGAGAAATTAGCACCCTCTAACAGCATTTCCTATGCAATCACATGGTGATCAAACTGCATCAGTTCTTCAACGAAGACAATAGTGATTTGCAGTCATATGTATGTCCTCAAACAACTGGACTGGCAAAAGTCTTGCAAGAGACATTACATGTAGCTTCTGTGAAGGAAAAAGGCAACCTTCTTGAAGAGTTTTCCATTTCCTTTAATACATAATGCTCATGCATTATTGCTACAAAAGGGGTACTTGTGCACATCTCCAGTGAAGTCTATGGAGTCATCCAGAATGTCATTTGCTTGAATCATTGCTGTGACCGTTGGAACTGGTATCCTGAACTCCATCTCTGTGGCATGATGTTTGCTTTCTTATTAGAAATATGTTATTCCTCTTCATCAGATGAATCCCCTATGTATGCCACCAATCCAAATCCCTTTTCACTTGTTTTAAGCCTCTTAGATGGAGGATCCACATTGCCTGATAAAGCAGATGAACCACTTCTGTCTTCAGACTCCAGTCTTACTCCATTCACTGGAAAGCATGGTACTGTTACCAATTGCCTGTCCTCCTTTTCCTTGCCAGAGGAACCAGATGAGGTGGATCCTAAGATGTCACCTCCATTCTGCAGAGAGGAGCCTGTACCTAAGTTAATCATATGAATGGGTCTATGCTGGTAACCAAGAAGCACAAAATCTGCCTCATTTGGAACCTCTTCTATGACGAGCCTCTTCTGTGGCTAACTTTGTGGCTGCTGTGGTAGCACTGTGGTAAGGTCATCTTTCACTGAGACTGGTGGATATACACCATCTACTGGAGGCTGCTCCGCTGTAACTACTGGCTGCACCTGAGGTATTGGTTACTGTACTGGAACAGGAGGGACTGGAACTGGAACTGCACTAACTGCACCAAGCTTTGGTGCAAAAGAAGCAGACACTGTACCAGGCATTCTATACTCTGGCTGAACTGGCTGATGAACTGGTGGGACTACTTGGAAGCTTGATTGGTATCCACTGGCAGGATAATATGGCACTTGTGGTAGGACACTACTCAAGACTGCAGTTTGTGGATAACCTGGAGGTGGCACTGGAATACTTAACTGGTTAACAAATCTAGCATATTCAACATGGACAGTCTGCAACAAACTCTGACATAGTTTTTTTGGCAGCAGCCAGGCCTTCACGTTTTGGATGGCTTATACAGATGTGCATGAGTTCAAAGGCTTCCTTGTCAGACGCAGGTTCAATACATCCAGAAGCCTTCCCTCTCAAGAAAACCTTTGCTGCAGTCTCATTGATTGTGTTGCAAGAGCAAGCTTCTAGGACCTTCAACCTTCTCCTTGACATTGAAAGTGAGTATTGCAATCCAGTCCAACAAACACTTTATTTTGCATATAATGTTTCCCCAACTGAAAGGGTTTTGGTCCTGATTATGAGGGCTGGATAACTGGTGCTTGCTGATGGTACACCATTACTGTGGCTCCATTAAATATGGGACTTGAACCTGTGGCAGCTTTTACGACACCATTTGTAATTATTTCTTTAATCTGTTTAACAACTCTGTCCAATATTTTATGGGTCTGACCTTGAACATGCAAATACAGCAGCCAGTCCCCAGGACCAGCTTTAGCCTTTTCTTCTAGGCTCATATATCGCCCACAGGTGGATACTGCTGCCCCACTCATACGACTTATCTCATCCTGGGTCTTGACCCTGGTCAGCAAATTCCCACAGGTGGCAGGAACATCACTGATTTCTACCTCTGCCACCACAAGATCATCCTTACTTTTGTTTGCAGTACCTTTTCCTGGAAACAACAACTTGTCTTGAGTACCCTGTGTTGGTTTCAATTTTCCCTTCACCATTAGCATTGCATTAATTTTGGCTGCTACTGCAGCTGCTGCATCAAGTGCTCCAGATGGGGCATCTGATCCTTCCACTCCAGAAATGGTAGGCTGTACTGCTCGCTGTACAACACTAGTAACTGTAAAATTTCCTACAGAGTATGACATGGACTGTAGAGTAGTTAGATGCACAATGCCAGGCAGAGTTGCAGTAAAAGAGGGGTCTGCCTGATCCCATTTTCTGCAATGTTGCAAACAACAGGGAGTATGTTAAACTCAGGAACATGAAGGAGAACACATCTACTGATTGGTTCCCATGGGAGCATACAGCACTTCGGAGATATCAATGACCATCATAAAGAAGGGGTAAGGCAAACACTGGAAATTAATGGTATCATCCTCATTCTTTTGGGGTATGCCAACTACAAGGCCAGCAAAAGAGACAGCAGAAAAGTCAAGCAAGATGTGAGAAAGAGTGGTGATGAACATTGATTTTTATAAGAAAATATGTTTTAACTTATTGCATAATGAATTTGAATATCAACTACTAGAACATAATCCACTGCAGCAAATACAGTTGGGTATTGTGACATTATTGGGTGATTTGGTTAATAGGGACATTTTGTCTGAAAAGTTGAAAGATGTACTAGTCGTGGTAAACTCCCATATTCCCTTATTTTATGCCCTCCCGAAAGTTCACAAAAATATGGAGAACCCACCAGAGAAATTGATTGTATCTCAGCTGGGGAGTCCCATGGAAAGGGTAGGGCAGATTTTGGATAAAATATTACAACCTTATGTGATGCATCTTCCCTCACATGTTAGGGATACACAGCATTTCCTTAAGGAAATTAAGCATATCAAGTGCCAGAAAGGGTATTTTTGCAACAGTTGATTTAGTAGTCTGTATATTACTACTGAACATAGATATGGACTAGAGGGCGTCGAACATTATTTGGTGAATATTAATAGATTACAGAGTATTTTAAATATAGCTAGTTTTATTTTGAATAATAATAATTTTCTTTTGATGGGACTTTTTATGGACAACGTAAAGGGTATGGCTATGGGAGCTAAGTTTGCTCTCAGCTATGCTAATTTGTTTATGGGATGATTTGAGGAAATTTTTTTGTATAGTGATTCTTAATTTGTCAGTAATGTGATGCTTTATAAATGCTACATTGATGATTTATTTTTATAGCTCAGGGCTCACATGAGTCCCCATTTTAAAGAAAGAAGCTGACTTAACATGATTATTATATAAAAAGTGAGGGAAGGAGTAACTAGGAGTGGAAATGGAATAGAAAACTAAGAGATGTTGGAAGGAAAGTAGTGGAGAGGAAAGAAAATAACAAAAAGAGATTAAAAAAGAAAATCTAAAATGAAATGGAAGTAATGGTAAGAGGCACAGAAGCTGAGACAGTGAACATAAGAGGAGAACCTAAGAGCAACTGACTGCACTATCATAGATATGACAGAATGAAGGGTCAAAGAACAGGTGATACCACACAGAGTGGAGAAACTTCTGAAGACGGAAGTCTTACTTGTACATATGCATACAGTTTTAGTTGTGGATGAGGGGATTATTAAGCAGAAATCACAGTTGAAAGAATTGCATCTCAGAAATGGACACAACAAGGGAGGAAAGACAAAGACCTTGAATAAACTCCAAACAAAAAAGTAAAAGAGTAAAAAGAAGAGAGAAAAAGGTAAAAATTGATACCAGACAGATAAGAAAGAATGGCAGGAACACTAATTAAAGTTAAGTCCTAAAATGTAAACAGGCTGGGAGGGAAATAAAAGAAAGAGAGAGCAGTATGCCACAGGAGAAAAGGAAATGCTCAAATATTAGCTGTATAAGAAACATAACTCTCACAAAATGACCATAAAAAGCTAAGAGGATGAGCATATAATATGGCATCAA